>NC_056743.1:1425347133-1425432133 GCF_019279795.1 Protopterus annectens
CAGTTGTTCAAATGTTAACCCTGAACGTGCAAAATATTGAACAAATGTCTGCAGAAGACAGTGTTACCATTTGTATGTGAGAGACTGCACAAAAACAGGGGTAAGAATTTGCCCTTTCCTTATCAATGTGTGATCACAGAGTTAATATTTAGAAATAGCAGGGAGTGTGATGGTTCCCCCTGCCCCCCCATGTGTATTCTGCCATTCCATGATCTTGGCTCTATTTTTTTTTTGTTCAAACTTGTATTTTGAGTAACTGAACTAGACCCAAACATATATATATATATATATATATATATATATAGTGAAAAGCTTACAACACTTTGAGTGCCCAATGATGTAAGATCACGGGATGATAAGGTCATAGGCAGTACAAAGGAAATAAGAGGGAGACCATCTGTGCATTGTGAAAACCCACCCTTATAATGCATTTCCCACTTCAAGAAGGTAAAACAAGTCATTTCAGAAATGAATTAGCATATGCAAATCCAGTTATCAAGGTTTGTCTTGAAGGATTTGAGGGTGTCACTCTGTTTTACATGTAAGAGTATTGAGTAATATCTCTGTCTCTCCAGCATATTTTATTGGCTCTATATCACAGGCCCAACTATCCAGAATGATAACTGTGACAAAATCAACACTGGATTATCAAAAAAAAAAAATCAATGAAGTTTAACTTCAAAACCCAACAACACTGACAACAAATTTTTTGCAGGAGGTAAGCCCCCTGCAACCCCCACACCCTGCTAACTAAATATACCTACTCTGAGATTGCACTATAATGAAAAAAGAGCAAATCCCCAATCCTTGCCATATTGTGATCTCAAAGAACCACCTAGTGCCACCATTAGTTATTTTCTTTTGTTGATGTTACATCCCATCAACATTTTCGGACTTCAATCATCCACTCTCAATTGTCTAAGTTTTGAAGTTCTGGTAAGTTGACTTTCTCAGTTAGACCCATTTTCTTTAAATGTTGGCATACATTTATATCCTTAGTTTAAGTGTTTGTGGAGAGTCTATCTGGTGGAGAAAGAGATCAAGGAGGACTGAGATCTTAATAAGAAAAGAATGCAAGATCTTCCACTTCATACAGATGTCTTTAAAAGACAGAGTATAAGGACTAGGCATCAAGCTTCTGCCTAGCAAAAGGCTTACACATGTATGTAAATCCTGGTCATACAGAGCACAGTATTGCTGTCTGGGTGACTCACAAGAGAAGCTATTTTTGTTTGAACTTTTGAAGGTAACAGTAGCTCTGCAGGCATTTATACTTGCAGACCAATCTCATACCACCAACAAATGGCATGCTGTACCCCTTCTTTGCTGTAGACAGCAGTAACATTTAAATAAGATGGTCCCTGCAAGGGATAGTAATACCAATGGACATTGCAATGTGTAGCACAGGTACCATAAGCTTTAGTATAACATCTTTACTGCCCGATTCCTATAAATGCATAAAGAGGTTATATATTACAGCTTGCAGACAAATTTGTGACATTTAGGAATAGAATTCAAGCTTGTGTAGTAGTGTACTCATACTATACTGTCAGCGCAACCACACATCTGTGTAAATGGTGCTATATTGCCAGAGCAACCGTACGTCTGTGTAAATGGTGATTTACTGTCAGTGCAACCACACATCTGTGTAAATGATTTACTGTCAGTACAACTGCACATCTGTTTAAATGGTGCTATAATGTCAATGCAACCGCACATCTGTGTAAATGGTGATTTACTGTCAGTACAACTGCACATCTGTGTAAATGGAGCTATAATGTCAATGCAACCGCACATCTGTCTAAATGGTGCTATACTGTCAGTGCAACCGTACATCTGTGTAAATGATGATTTATTGTCAATGCCACCACACATCTGTGTAAATGGTGATTTATGTCAGTGCAACCGCACATCTGTGTAAATGGTGCTTTACTGTCAGTGCAATCGCACATCTGTGTAAATAGTGATTTATTGTCAGTGCAACCGCACATCTGTGTAAATGACGCTATAATGTCAGTGCAACTGCACATCTGTCTAAATGGTGCCGTACTGTCAGTGCAACCACACATCTGTGTAAATACTGAATTACTGTCAGTACAACAGCAATCCGTATAAATGGTGCTTTACTGTCAGTACAACCGCACATCTGTGTAAATGATGCCATGTCAATAAAAATGCTGTTGAGGTAACATCCATGTATGATATGGCCCACAGATGCAAGCTGATACCACTGAGCAGGTGAGATCCTACTGTGCTGACTATTTTTAATGTTTCTGTCACCTTGGATTTTGAATTTTGTTCTTAAGCTCATTTAACTTGTTGATGTATAACGGTAGCTATGTTTAACCTCTCTTGGCCATCTTTTTTAAAAGTGTGTTTTGATTGCCCTTTGTCAGGCATGGCCCATTTAGACTGTTCCTCAGCTGGGGGCAGTTATTTACTGTTTAACTAGGTGGGTGTACTGATTCAGCACATGAATGCCTGCAGACTGTACAGTGAATCAAAACTAATTAGTCATACATGTACACAGCAGTAAAGAGCTATGTTGCAGATATTACAGAAATTCTCTACTACATTCTGACTTGCATAGTATCATATAGTTCAACTAGATTTAAAATAAAAGTTCATTAAACACCTAGCACTGATTGATAACAGTAAAATGATCACTTGGAGTGATGTAATCAGGATATTGACATTAGGAAGGGTATCAAACTGAACTGTAGTCAGACATTTGTAAGTGGCATTAAGATGTGCAGTCACAAATATTTTTATTTATTTTATTTTATTTTGTTTTGCTTTTATTTACCAGGTATATCTGACTAAGTTTAGTCAAACACCCATTTTCAGCAGAGGCCTGGGAAGAAAAGCTCCAAAATATTGCAAACATTTTTAGTCAGGCATTAAGTAATATACATTAACAATTGCACTTACATTTGCTAATTAGATTATATTCATATGAAAAAAAAGAAATTATTATAGTGTAGATACTTGTTCATTAGTAGATGTTGGACAATATGATTCAAAAAGGTGTATTAGTGGGTTTGTCAGACAGATAATAGATCACGTGATTAGTGCTTAGAAATTCAAAGAAATGGAGGCGAGGGGAGGGTAGAAAATGTTAATACTGCAGTATAAGGTAGGGTATAAAGCAGATTCAGAGATAATTAATTACATAGCTAGCAGAAGATTCATATTACAAGTGGAGAGGTGGGGTGAGCAGTGTCACAAACCTTTGTATAGGGCTAGGAAATGTTAGTAAAACTATTCGGGTATTGGTGAAGACTAGTTATGGGGTACAGGATTCTTAATGAAGAGAAATGGTTTGATAATTCAACAAGCTGAAGATAACAGGGGTATTTATCTTGGAGATAAGGAGCAGATCCACTGATTTAATATCTGAAGTTTTAGTTGTGTTTTAAATGAGTTTGCAGTCTGGAAAGGATTTCAGTGGTTGTGGGATGTGGTTCCATAGATTAGCTACACTATTTGAACAGTGATTACTGATGTTTCTCTAAAGAGTATAATTCTATTTGGAGAGTAAATCAGTATGACATTGTTAAAGATAATCTCTAAAGGTGCAAATGACTTTTCTTTTTTGTATAAAAAAAGTCTTTGCATGCATCCTTATGCATGTAAACACTTTTTTTGATACAAAACCTGAAGTTTGTATCAAACAATTAGTGATGTAATTGCCAAATTGTTAACAGTTTGGCAGAAAGCTGTATCATTATTTTTCTGCCAAACTAATTTAACAGGTTGGCAATTACATCACTAATTTACAATGAATTACTTATACTAATCCAGCAGTATTAGAACTGTAACTCAGAATGATGTAATCGCTCCCTGCCCCGCTATAAATATTAATGCCATAAAAACAGTTTACTATATCTAGTCTTTCACGTTTGGAATCAGTTTCTAAATACTTAATATTTATTTAAAGGCTTTAAAATGCCTTTTTTCTTTTCACATACAAAAGTGTTTGCAAGCATAAAGATGTATGCAAACACTTTTTTGTTTGAAAAGAAAAGCATGTTTTGTGCCTTTAAACGTGATGTTTAATTGGGCAATTTTCTGACTTGTATAGAAGTTGGTGTATTGTAGTTAACTGAGAAAGAGCTGGGTGATGTGATGGTTCATAGGTTCATAGGTGTATACTAGGCTAATGGCCCTGGATCCTTTACAAGCCTAGCCCATAGAAGTGCCCTGCATCGTGCCGCCAGACATTAGTTCTCAGTGCCTCTATCAAGTACAGCCACTGGAGTGATCCCCAGGGTGAACATTCTATTGCCCATCCACTCAAGATTTTTCTTGAAGAGGGTCAGCGAGGTGCTCTGCTTGACATGTATGGGAAGTCTATTCCACAGCATGGGCAGTCTCTGGGTGAGGAACCTGTCTCTCCAGCATGTTCTGCTGATTCTGGTAATGAGCTTGAGGTCTCTGGAGCATGTGGTGCTGAGGGATTGGGATTTCTTTAGATGTAGCATTTCTAACAAGGCTTGGTCAGACATGGCTTTGTAAGTCAAGAATAGATCACCTCTAAGTAGGCGATATGAGACAGAGAATAGCTGGTGTCTTTTGAGTCTGTCCATGTAGGACATGTTCATGAGGTACTTATGTGGCCACTCCAGTTGTTGCAGGTGTCTTGTGAGGTACATGCCAAATTGCGTATTATAGTCGATGATTGGTCTAAAGAGGGAAGAGTAGAGAGAGAGAAGATGACCTCTTTCTTCCTGGATGCAAAATCCTTGGTAATGAGATGTGCCACACAGAAGGACTTTCTGACCACAGTGGCAATGTGGTGGTCGAAGGAGAGGTTGCTGTCAACCTGCATCCCCAGATCTCTTATAACGCCTTCAGAATTCAGTGGGCTCCGATCGATGTGGTAATTAGTGGGGATTGAGTTTTTACCAAAGGGGATGACAACACATTTTCTGGCGTTAAGTTTAAAGTCATGGTTTCAACACCAGTCATTGGTCTAAGTGAGGCCTTTCTGTAGGATGTCTGCATCACTTAGGGAGTTAATAATGGCTCCCAGCTTTCAGTCATCTGGGAACTTGGTCAGCCAGAGTCCCTTTGTGTTGGCCTGGACTTCTGAGAAGTAGATGCCAAACAGGAGAGTACCCAGGACCGATCCCTGTGGGACTCCACTCGTGACTGGTCGGCAATCTGACTTGGAGTCCTAACCACCAGTTTAATTTTCAGATAGCAAGACATTGGTGTGTACTGTTGTTATAGTTTGCTGCAAATGTGGCTATTTTATTATAACATTGCTCAAGTTTGGATAGTAGTGAGTCTTGAAGGCAGCATAACAGTTTGTTTAGGGGTTCACTGTTAAAGTTCATGATTGTGGTATCTCAGAGAATTCACTTTTCTCTGAGATACAGTGATCTCAAAGTTAGTTTGTTTAAATATCAAGGTGACACCACACTGTGATATAAAGAGATGAACAAAAATGCTTGATGGTTACTGTTTCACTGTCAGTTGACAACTTTGTGATCACACGTCTGAGCACTTATCAGTAACATACTGCACTTCAGTCATGGGGCCTATTAGAAAAGACAGGTCTTGGATGTTTTTATTTAATTTATGTTTTGTAGTTATTCAATGTTAGTAGTATTATCTGAGTTTATTCTCTCGACATGATTCTTAAGTTGATGCCTGTGTTTGCAATCTGTTGTGGTTAGGTGGCAGCAGACACGAAACTGTAACAGCAAACAAGCCTGGGCTTTAAAACTGAAGTTGTCCATAATTAGCTGTTTTATGCTTTTCATGTCAAAAGTTTCCACTCATTTGAGATTCCCTTGGTAGTTGCTTATTAACATTTAACTTATTTAAAAAAAATGTGTTTGCTGCTATAGTTTTAAATTGTGTGTGTGTGTGTGTGTGTGTGTGTGTGTGTGTGTGTGTGTGTGTGTGTGTGTGTGTGTGTGTCTTTATATATATATGTATATATATAAATATATATATATGTGTGTGTGTGTGTGTGTGTGTGTGTGTGTGTGTGTGAGCGTGTGTAGATATATATATATATATATATATATATATATATATATATATATATATATATATATATATGGGTCTATGTTGCTGGATCGAAATCTCACAATCTCGATGAAGCAACTTCGAAACCCATTAATGTGAAAGTGCGCTAGATCGAAAGTGCACTTTCGTAAAAACTGCTTCTCCGAACTGGAAAAAAACGAAACAAAACTGCTTTAAATAGTATTTTGCAGGGGGAAAGCCCCCCCCCGCACCCTCCACACCACCCCTAATTAAATATACTAACTCCGAGATCACACTTCAGTGGGGAAAAATATATATTTCCCTATCCCCACTGTTATGCGCTTCGGAGAACCGGCTTTTGCGAAAGTGCACTTTCGATTTAGTGCACTTTCGCTTAAATGGGTTTGATCTTCTGGTTGTTGAGAAAGTCAGTTTTCAACAATTAGAAGCAGATCCATATATATATATATATATATATATATATATATATATATATATATATATATATATGTGCATTATATATTCAGTGACAATTTTTTATGAAAAAATACATTTCAGAGCTATTACTTCACATGTTGTGTTATGTTACACAAATTAGTGTTAGCTAAAGTTTCTTCAAGTAGATATACATATTTAAAAGGTCTGCTGTGGAAACTTAATAAATAAACTGTCACATTATTACAAAGTTCAGGTCTGAAACATTTCTATACGGTTCTTTAGATGTTGTTTTCTTTTCCTCAGTTTAGGATTTTTGTGTCTTTAATTCTGGGTAAAGCATAGGATGGGATTTAGAAAAAAAAGCTCCTCCTGTCGGGTAACATGCCCACTGTTAATATAAACAAAGGCTTGTTAATGACAACATGCAGAATCTTCAGTTATTAAACAGTGATTTGTATTTTTCTCAAGACTACTTTTATTCTAGACAGTTTAAGGCTTTGTCAGGTATAGAACAGTGTGAGAAGCCGAGCTTAGTGATAAATGGTTTATTCATGTGGAAAATACAATAAATTCTTACAGCCTGAAAAACTAGTATTTAAATCTCAGTCTTCAGGATCTTCTACTACAAACAATCATATTTTGATTAAAAATGTGCTTTCCTGTAACTTCAAGAAACAAAGATATAAATAAAATGGATTTAGGCACTTTCATATTTACATCGCTAAATGTGAATTATTACATCTGTAGGTATTATGTATTAAAAAGAATGTTTTGCTTTAACTATATGACCCTCCTTGATGTTCCCAAATGGTTTAATACCTTACCACCAATCAGAATTTGTCATTTTTCTACATAAGTCCCATGTTCAGGGATATCCACGTGGCCAGCCACCAATATACACTATAATGTAGCATACTGGCCACAAAGGTGGGTTCATCCTCAGAATGTGCCACTTCTTTATTCCAACTTGCATAGTTCAGATCTCTCTCCTTACTACCACATCTTTCAACTCCTCTTGATTTCATAGGATGTCTCTGATTTTGCTTTATATTTTTTATTTGATCCTCTTAAAATTTCTGTTTTTTTCTGGCAAACTGTTTAGAGATATAGTTACTAAATAATGACAATTATTTGAGATACAGGCTTCAGTTCATTCAATAATGCATGCCAGTGCAAATTCTGTCATTATATCAACTTTTTAAGTTTATAAGTGTAATATTTTACATCTGTGCCTGATCTGGAGGCTTTCACTCTTGTTTTTTTTCTTTTGGCTTCATCCCTGATTTATGTGCTAAGAGATTGAATTCTGTGCTTGCAATATTGGGTCTGTATTAGAACATTGAAGTTTCAAAACTTCAAATGTTCTAATATCGAACCCTATTACATGAAAGTTGAAAATATCGAAGCAACAGAAACCTGAATTTTTTCCTAGGGAAAGAATTTGGTTGTCCGTTTCTGTGGCTTCGGTATTTTCAGCACTGTGGTGGAAAGTTATGGGTCGGGTTCAGGTAAGTGTGCGACTGAGTGCGGGTTAGGGTGGTTAGGGTTAGGGTGCGGGTTAGGTATGTGTGCGATTGTTTGGACGCGAGGGTTAGGGCGGGTTAAGTGAGTTAGGGTTAGGGTGTGGATCAGGTAAGTCTGCGCTAGTGACGCACCTTAGGGTTAGGGTTTGGGTTAAGGTAAGTGGATAGTTAATGGTGTGTGTATAGTTTAGTGTATTGTTAGGTGTAAGATTTTAGGTGTATGTGTGTGGATTGCTGTTTGTTTGGCGTGCTTGTGTTGTGTGTATGTGTTTTGGAACAACAAATATTTTCCCTAGGAAAAAATTCGCTGTTCTGTATGTTCGACGTTTTTAGCTTTCGCGTAATAGGGTTCAATATTAGAACATTCGAAGTTTTGAAACTTCGATGTTCTAATATAGACCCGCAATATTTAAAATCTGTCCTTGATTCTGTGCCTTTCAGTCTCATTACGTTTGGCTTAATCCCTGATTTATGCGCTAAGAGCTTGCAAATTTTGCTTGCTATCATTGCTAAAGTCCTGCATTTGCATAATTAAATCTCTCTGGTCAACAGATTATTCAACAATATGCCTACTGGATTTGCTATACAGTCCTGAGGAAGAATATAATGTTAAAAACTGCCAGAAGAGCCAGAGGTTCAACCCAGCTACTAAATCAACACCAAAGTTGGGAAACCCTATTAACCTACATTGCCAAGGTGGTGGAAGTCAGTGGATCTTTACAAGGTAACTGACAGGATGGTCTTTCTTGTAATCCCTTACATTTATCAAAGCACCAGGACAAGGACAACCACACATAAACCATACCCAGGCTTGAATCTCCTCAGGGTGAGTTCAATGTCTAGCTGACCTCTGTTCAATTCATATAGTTCTCTGGGTTTACTATTAATAATCTTGCCTCGTTTAATAATGTGATTATTCAACCACTAAAAAAATCTAAAGCCTCCGGAAATCACTTCTCAAACAGTGGCACTCCCATTGTAGTAAAACAAAGAAAATATTTTTCTCAGGAAGAAATGCCTGCCTACACCCCTCTAATGTACAAGCAAGCCCTCACAGCCTTGAATCCCTGAACTACTATATATATATATATATATATATATATAGACAGATAGATAGATATCAACTAAGAATGCAGAAATGAGCCCAACAGTGCATAAGTCCACAGTCTACACCAAAAAATACACTGCCACGGCTTGGTTTCCCTCACAAAGTTCTTTATTTGAACAATTCCACATACTTTAAAAGATTGAGCGCTTTCTTCCCTATGCCAAGGGATTTCATCAGAATCTGTGTCAAATACCATTATCCCCCTTTATATACTCTATAACAACGATGACATCACTAATTAACCACTAAATAATTGTGTTTAAAGTACATTTAAAGTTTACCATACTTCAATTTATAACCTTCTATTATAAAAAAGCTTAAAACATTCTATTAAAATACATAAAAGTTCCCTAAAAACATCTTTTATTCACATAATATCTTACATTATGTTTCCACCCTTTAATCTACTTCTATTTAAAATGTTACTTCTTAAACTCCATTTTTTTACACAGCATAGGCTTGATGGATATTATTTCATTTAACCCTGGGGTTTGGCTTGCTTGTAGCTTAATTTGCCATCTTGTTTCTCTTTCTTCTATATGGCTTCTATAATCCCCACCCCTAGGGTTTTGTGGCACTTTTTCTAAAATACCAAAGCTAAACTCTTTAAAATTCAGGCAGATTGTGGAATGCCTATATAGGGCATTATTAACATTCTTAGTAGATACTTGGTATGTGTGTTCATATATCCTGTCCCTCAATCGTCTTTCAGTATTACCTACATAACAACTGGGACAGGATTTACACATTGCCAAATATACTACTTCTGTAGTCTGACAGTTTCCCTTTTCAAATCTAACTGTAGTTCTTAATGAGTTGTTAATGGTAATGTTCTCTTTTGTACAAATATACCTACATTGAGAACAATTTTCACATTTTGTATTGCCATACCTACCCTTATTGTTTGTGACGATTTCAAAAGTCTTTTTTAAATTAAGGCCTATTTTGTACACAAAACTTGGTTTTGAATCCCCTATAGCCCATAACTTCGGATTATTTCTATGAATAGCCCAATTTTTGTTAACAATTTTTTCTACCTCGAATGCTTTACTCCCGTATGGATTAACCATAGCCTTCTCATATCTATTATTTTCTTCTTCTGTTTTGTTTTTATTTTTACTTTCTTCTATAGCAATAAAATTCCCTAATAGGGGGTTTGTATTTTCCCCCATTCACTTCTTACATATCCAACATATTCATCTATAATTTTTGTTGGGTACCCTCTCTCTTGAAATAATTTTGCTACTGTCAATAATTCTTCCTCTATATCCTCTTCCTTGGAAGTCATTCTTGCTATTCTTATTAGTTGTCCTTTAATAATACTATTTTTTGTCTTACTGGATGGTCACTTAAATATTGTAGGTAGGAATTACTAAAGGATGTTTTCCTATATACCTTAGAGTTATAACAATTATTATCTTTCTCAATGTGTGAATCTAAGTAATTTATCTCATCCTTGTTGTATTCATATGTAAATTTTAAAAATCCTGTACTTTCATTTAAATATTGAACCAATTCTTTAATTCTATTTTCTGAACCTTTCCACAAAATAAAAATATCGTCCAGGAACCTAACATATAGATTCATATACTGGAAGAAGTCACTTTGGAAAACTTTACTTTGCTCCCACTCTAACAGCACAAGGTTAGCAAAAACAGGAGCACACGAGGCCCCCATGTCTGGTGATGACATCCTAAGTGTCAGTCAAATGGCTAAAAGGCTTCCGGCAAATAGTAGGCTTCCTAGAGTACTTATTAACTAGTGAGACTTCAAGCCCATACCAATTCTTAGTTTCAAACTGAGATCTTGGAGAAGGGAGAGGTATGCCCTCTGTTCCCATCCTATTCTCCGAATCCCAAGGTTCTTGTGCCATAGTATCTTCAGATGACTGGTTGGAGTCTTTAGTCAACCAACTTGGCCTTGGAGATCAGTTCCCTGAGTCACAAAGTCATAGATGGGAGAATATCAGGACTGAAGACTTCCCTCTGTGGACCAAGACCAGGCTTTCATATGCCTGCAGGCCCCATTTGAGGTAAGTCTGCCTGGTCATTCTGCAGTAGCTCTCATGCCTTAAGTCCAGATTTTAAGCAGTTGTTTGATGTCTAGTGGGAGAAGCCCATACTGGCCATGCAGGCCAAAGATGAAATGATATTTTTTTAATATTCTTTTTAGGTCCTCCAAACTTGACCATTCAGTGCACCACAGTGCTCCTTGGACTTAATTATCCCACACCCCCTCTCTCATTGTAGGTGGTAAACTCCATTTCCTGGGGGATAACATAATTGTTAAGGAGTCTGTATGAGGCTTGCACTGGAGCCCTGCAGAGTGTCCTGCACATACTGCTGCAAGAACATTAGTCTCAAGAGCAAAGCACAAATGATTTTAGTAGCCTCATTCTGGTTGACATTGTTATGGTATTCCCCTTCTCCAAAAGTTCAAGTACCGGCAATACCTAAGCTCTTGTGTAGGTTGGTGGCTTAATAGTAAAGGCTCTACTTAACAGCTCCAGTATCTGGAGTTCAGTCCTAATCTACAGTCTCTGTCTGCATGGCATTGGATATTCTCCCCATCTTTGTGTAGGTTTTCTCTAAATATTCAGCTTTTTCCCACCTCCAAAAAGCATTCTGGTTAGTTGTCGACTGTAAAATGTATACACACTCACACATACTCACGATATATATATATATATATATATATATATATATATATATATATATATATATATATATGGGTCTACTTCATATGACCTAAATTTCATTTGACTGAAATTCATTTGACTGAGACCAAAACACTGAAAGTTCAAAAGACTGAATACTCATTTGACTGAAACTCATAACACTGACACATTAAAGTAAAAGGTATATCCCCTTTTTCCCCCACTGTAGTGTGATCCTGTAGTTAGTATATATAGTTAAGGGGGCATTGGGGG
The DNA here is from genome assembly GCF_019279795.1 of Protopterus annectens. NCBI lineage: Eukaryota > Metazoa > Chordata > Ceratodontiformes > Protopteridae > Protopterus > Protopterus annectens. The sequence goes on from NC_056743.1 coordinate 1,425,359,135, forward strand.
CACAGCCCCCACATTGGGGGTAAATATTATTTAGGTAAATATTGTTTTCTGCAAAGAGTTATTCATTGCAGTTATAAATATCCATGTGTATGGTTTAAAATGTATAAAGGTGAAGCCCCACCAAAAAGTTGTGACATAGAAATATATACCTGGTTTACTGAGAGTAGCTGGAACACAGTATGGGTGATGATGCCCTACGACCTGGCAAGGTCATGATATGCAGTGTGAATCAACCCTACTGTCATCTACATCTGTACCGAGTACATCAAATACGTTGCTCATGGTTCGTGGCCGTACAGACCAGACTCAGCAAGATAGTTGTGCACTATGTCCCATTATCAATGGTGTCTCCCCCTTTGTGGGGTGTGATAACTGTTGCTGTGCACCATTCAGTGTGCACAAAGCCTGACATTGAGCTATGATTGAACATGATGTGTATATGGATAGCTGAATGTTCTTACATTTGTGTAGGATACACCCTGGGATGTTGACAGGCTGCCTTCCAGCTTACCCCTGTAGCTGCATCCCAAACAATATGTGGGGCATGTTGTTAGGTGGGTCTGGCAGTGTACATAGCATAGACATTACATTCCCCCACGATGGCCACATACACAAAGCTGACATTAGTAAACACCAGTAGCTGACCAATGGACATGCCTGTATGAGCAGTCAGTACTACAAGTACCACATACTGTATTTAGTTTATGTATTGCCTCTGAAGATGTTTTAGACAGTGATGCTCACATGTAAATATTTGTGTTATGGACGTGACAACACTGGCTATTATGGAAACATTGTAGCTACCTTTAGCAGCAGTCCTCCTCTGAGGAGCACATCACATACTGTTAGTTGATTACAGATGATGCAAGTGTCTACAGGTCTGTTTCCTTCTCTGGGAATATATTCACATATCCAACAGGACCATGAGCACTGTTGGGCACAGACACCCACTCTCCAAACAGAGTCATGTATCAATAGACTCTGATGCCACTATGAACATGATCAGGATATCATCAGATAGTGTTAACCATCACCTATGATGCGGCTATTACACATGGGCAGCTGTCTCCTACATCTTACACTCCTACTGCAGATGTTACACTGGAGTTAAAGATGATATGCAACCTGTTTCATTACCAGTGCTGTGCACTACCTTACATACAGTATGTGCAGGCGGCTGTTAGGTTGGCAATGAGAGGTTGGGATACACAAACCTGATAGTTCAACCAGTGTGTCTGTACTCTCAATATCCACTCTATGTAGGTGTGCACATAGCCATTTGGCCCAGCCCTGTAACAAGGGTCACTACACATTTGCATAACATGTACACATGCACAGCTGTTATTGCTTGCAAACGATAATAGTGAGGTGGATATTATATGTCGTATGTGCATGGATAGTTACCTGGCTCTTCCAATTATCTTTGCTATCATGCTGCTAACCTGTCAGATGAATACTAATGCTATGTACCCTGTCACTGAGTATTGTAATTGCTAATAGACATAACTACTGTTTGCATAACATAACAGAACTGCTATGTAGAATAGAATACAGATCTGCCTAGAATACTGTATATTACACAGTTATTGGCACAATATCCCACAATGCACACCATATTTGCATGGTAAACCCACCTTTAACATGTTCATCTTACTTATACACCCATACATATGTCGACTGTTACAATATATCGACATACACTATCCCGTTATAGCACATACTTGTTGGACCAATCCTGACACTGACAGTGGCTGGAAGTGAATTGGTGGGTTCCAAGCCCATATCATCCCTTGTGGTGTATGCGGAGTGTGCCGTGTGACCTACAGCAGTACACACATAGAATACTACAAGCATTACTACTGCTCAACAATACATCGCTACAATATAGCTATTTCCACTATATGCATTGATTACACTGTAATTCTTACAGTATAGGTACTACATACATGGACATACTACATGCTATATATACCTTCTTAGTAATCGGAGGTGTTATTAACTAGTATAATACACATTTTCGGTTCATCTTTCAGTGTTTTGTACTGTTCTACAGGTAGATACAGATGGTTTGAATGTGTGACAAGGCAACCTTTTATAGTTACAGATCAGTAACATGTGCTATCCCGGTGACCAGTTGGTGTTTCTAAGTAGCTAATTACATGCACATCGGCTGCGCTGCTACTGCCTTAGCCAATACCATGGCTACAGTGGAGTATAACTGAGTACTCCACTTGGGCGTTGTCCCTTTGCCTTACTTGTGAGGCAGACAGCGTGGAAGTGTTATTTGGAATCTATTGCAGCAGCTGTATGGAGATGAACAGTAATATATTGTGTGTAATGCCTAGAGGATTTGGTCTAAATGTGAGTACTGCTGTTATATTTCTGAACATTGCTACTTGTGCAGGGTTTGTCAGTACCTAATACTTCTGCACATGTTTCAGTTTGGCCAGGTTGTTTGACCAGCTCAAGGCTGCATAGCTATGCATATAATGTTAGGGGGTTTATAGTGCGCTTACCAGACATATTTAGTTTGGTGTTATTGTGTATCATACTGTGCTGATAATCAGTACTCGGTAACACTTCCTGGTGTACGAACCTTTCAACCCTCTGAAACGGGATTAGTTCATACAAACCCTGTTACATCAGCAGCTGTTCAATTGTATAACGGCAACTATTTCACATAGGGACATGTTAGTGTGTCTGTGTCCAGGTATGTTAAGGTTTCAGCAGATGTTGTACAGTAGTTGAATAATTGGTTATAGTATGACAGTATGTATTCATGTAATTATTTCAGTTGTGAGTAGATGTTGGTGGGTGTACATAGTGCATACAGGTGTGTAGGAACCCCTTTTATACACCATCTATATGTGTTGGGTGTTCTTTCCCTATGTGAACACCTATCTCTTAGTGGACTAATACTATGGTATTTGCAGGCTGATTCATTAAGGCACTATTAAATGCTTCCTGTATAGCATGCAGGCATTGTTAGTCCTTGAATCCTTTTGGCAACACATCAGAATGTAATAAAGTTTTGTAAAATGAAAGCTGTTTGTGTAATCCTGTCATGGATACTTGCAGTCATTGCAGTTGTGTTGGTGACTGTGTCCATAGAACATATTTGTAATAGTGTATTGGCATATACTCTTCATATGTATGTGTGTGTGTGTGTGTGTATATATATATATATATATATATATATATATATATATATATATATATATATAGATATATGTGTGTGTGTGTGTGTGTGTGTGTGTGTGTGTGTGTGTGTGTGTGTGTGTGTGTGTGTGTGTATATATATATATATATATATATATATATATATATATATGTGTGTGTGTGTGTGTGCGTGTGTGCGTGTGTGTGTGTACATGTATATAGATATATATATTATTGCATATGTTTATCTGTAGCTCCATAGATGTGTAGATGTCTTTAACCTATCTATATATCTACATATATATGTAGACCTGTATATATCGACATGTCTCTATGTATCCCTCTCTCTGTCTCTCTCTCTCTGTGTATATATATCTATATATCTATATATGAGCATACACCTTTAATTGGGTACATGCCGGGTTGTCCTATTTTAACACATTCCTCCCTTTTGTATTTTAACCTTTCTGCATACACAACTGGGATAGGTACATCTTAGGTAGCTTAATGTTAGATTACTCTGAGGATGGAGTACATGGTTGCGGGTTCTACTCCTGGAAGGTGTTATTATTTTACCTATCAAAGTAGACACTGGTAGGGAAAGTGTGAATAATGCACATTTATGCGTTTATGAACAGGTTTGCCCATGGTCTGCGCGACATTAAGTAAAGGTTAAACGTGTGAAGTGCTTCTCTGTTTACCGTGTTTCAGCGCCGCTTACTGTCACGCAAACACATGGAAACCTGCCTACAACTGCTTAAGAGTGCTTTAATCCACCTACATCCAACAGCCCTTATTCTGGCCCTCAAAATAACCTAACAGCCCTTGAACCTGGGACCATGAACACCACAGTAACTGACTTTATCACTAAGGCATCTGAGATATGTACAAATGTAATGGTGTTTAGAACATACATTGTACTACAGACATTCCTCACTACTGAAAACAAATGTGACAGTCAATTGGTGTACATATGTCTGATACATGTTAATGTTCATATGTTTGTGAAATTAAGTGTTGCAATGTGACATGACAGGGTGTATTATGAATGAGAAAGGTTCTTGCTTTGTGTTCTTTTTATATTGTCCCCATACTCCATGTATGCCCCTCCAGTTCACTTACTGGACATCCGACCCAGGACCTACTTGATGCATGATTGCATTACCCATCATTCCTCCCCCCACCCCAATCTTCACATACACAACAACCACCCCTTCTATGGTGAATTAGGTTAATATTAATTGTTATATTACCAGAGCTGCATGTGTTTTGTGTACACTCCAATTCCTTTGGAGTGCTTCTGTGTCACGAAGTGTGTTCATAGATGTTTATATATATGGCTATTGATGTAACTGTATTTTATATATATATATATATATATATATATATATATATATATATATATATATATATATATATATATATATATATATATATATATATATATATATATATATATATATATATATATATATATATAGTTTGTATTAGTAATACATATGTAGACTGGAATGTGTTGGTTCACAAACTACAGTACATTACAATGTACTGTACATATGTACACAAAGTGACTGTCTCATTTGTGATAATTTCAGTGAAATGCATATGGTATAAGGTGTAGTCTCAAAACCATGAAACATGTATACACCTCTGATGGCTTAGTGGTAAGTCCCATGACTATAGTGTGCATGGTCCAGGGTTCGATACCTGCAATGCTTTACAAATGTTTTTTATTGCAGAATAAGGCTCATTTAAGCAGTTGTAAGCATGTTTAAAAGTGTTTGTGGGGCATTATAGCAGTGGTTAAACACAGTTAAACAAACTTTGTAACGCATAACCTGTGCGCACAAACACGGCCACATCCGCTAACTACTCCAGATATATACATGTCAGTGACGTAACATTTCACTATGTGCTGACATAACATTACATTCTCTGTTGACTGTACTCTCCAGCACACATGGGTTTATATGGGTGTTTTGAATGTTTATTGTACAGACGATTATTACCTGTATATGCAAGCTGTGGTTAAGGTATACTTTTGCACATGATAAACATCCCTGCCTTTATCAGGATTGTAACCTCAAATGCACAGATGCTATGTGAATGCTGTAACCATTACACTGTTGACATTAATGTCACTTCCGCCTATTTCCTATTTAGATGATTTCTGTGTAAGCTAGGCTAAGCAAAGGGCAGAGGCCCCCAAACTCACTGAGCTTCACATACTCTTAAAATAACAACATATAACAAATGTATTGTGAGACAATACATTACATTCCTAACTACATTAGGCATAGCCCCTCACTGACACACTTCAAGGGAAACCGTGTTGTGTGAATGGGTAACAGACTATACACCCCTGGGATCATGTGTCCCAGAACCATACAGCCAGGGGGTGGGGGAGCCTTTCCAGTTTGATAGCTGCGAGACCTGCTGGGGGAATTGAATGGTGGTGAATTGTCATATTAACATGTACTCTTTAGATCACTAAGTGCCCCTATCACCCTCCACAACCCCAGTCTTCAACAGCTTCCAGCAACTCTGCCTGGAATTGCTTCATTGACTATGCTTGACAGACGCTCAGTTACTTCATCAATGGTGCGGGGAAAGCCAACACACTGTAGCTATGCTTCTAATTGTCCTTGGGCAGATAGGAAGTAGTCTATCTGTGAACCTCTAACGTGCAGGCCATCACAGCCATAATATGTGAATAAACAGACCTTCAGATCACAATATACAGTGAGAAATCACCATGTAGTCAGGAAACAGTTGAGTATAGAAAAACATACAGAACACTGATACTTAGTCACTCTAAAAGCCTATCTTGGAAGCTAGGAGACTTGTATAAGTTTAAGGCTTTCTATTGCTTACTAGTAGGTTACCTTGAGGGGAGATGAAAAACAAGCACAGATGGGGGACATGCATGCAATGATACCATACCAGCCTATGTTTCAGCCTTAGGCTTTGGAATACTGGCCGAGGCTATTGGCGCCCCCATGGTGCCTTATTTAGGAGAGTCTCAAAGGTGAATACCAGCTCCATAAACAGCACAATAGCAGATTCAATGAGGATTATGCTACTCAACACCAGGAGTTGTGATCACAACATGCATGCACTCACAGCACTCCTCAGGATGGACAACATTAACATCTGTGCATTAACTGAAATCTGTCTTAAGGCTCCTGAGAGCACACCAGCACTTCCAGACTACAACCCATACTACATATTTCAGCCACAGAACATGGACTGACAGACATGGAGGGGCTGTATCCATATTCATCAGGGATACCTACACCTCCATGTTAGTGGGGCAGCATGATACCTCTGTAATCATCCATGTGCAGCTAACATCAACCACAACTGCAATGTAAACTGTGGCCTGCTACGGATCACCCTCCATGACCCAGGACCTCCACTCCACCTACCTGGAGACAGTGGAAAACATGACAATCCTAACGCACACCCTGGCATTGGTCGATGTCAACTACCATGCCATTAACTGGGAAACGTCCTCCGGTACTCACTTCCAGACCCAGCACTTCCTGGAATTTATCACCTCATATGCCCTGTATCAGGTGGTAACCTCCCTAATGTGGAGTGGAAACTACTAGAAGTGGTCATCACCAACATGGGCAACAGGTGCACCACAGCGGAGTTTAACCAGTCACTGGTTAGATCTGACCATGAACTATTCACTGTTTCCACACCCAAGCATCTCCCCCACCCATGAATACCACAGTGTATACCTTTCCTACAGTTAAATGTACACTACTAATTACAGGGGTGGGGGTTTCACAGCCCCCACGCTAAGGGAAAACACTGCTCAAGGTACAGACAGATTTACAAATGCAGTCTATAAGCACCTACACGGATGTATGGATCGTGCCATCACCGGTAAACCAAGACTCACTCCTCCTAGACAAGGACACCAGTCTGGTGGACCTCTGCAATAAACAGGCTATACTACAGAAATAGGACAGTGTTCCAGACATACAGCAAATCCCACGAAGAGCAGACATCTGTGACCACTATTAGTATGATACATAGGTCCCCCATGACATCATCCAAGGCTAACATCAGCAGGAGAATAAGCAAGGCTTCAAAAGATAACCACAAAGCCTTCTTTGGCTATGTCAAGGATCTATGTGGTAACACACAGATTTGCACTGTGCCGGTGAAATATAGCACAAAATATGCTGACTCTACTGATATCACCAACATCTTTGCAGATACATTCGGTGCATACTTCACCCCCTAAAGAGCCCACAACACTACCCGAAAGGTACAGTATCCCAACCATCAGAGACACACAGGTGGAAATGGCCCTCTCTAACAGCAGAACACAGCATCAATGGAGGCAGATGTTGACCCAGACTGCATCTTGCAAACTGTACAAGACAACCTGCCCCCACCTAATTAAGCATTCCTACCTCAGCCTCTCCACAGGCTACATGCCCATACAATGGCTCATGGCAATGGTTATTCCACTCCATCAAGGTGGAATCACAACTGACCATGGTAACTACCACCCCATAAGCCTGACTAGCCTGGTCTGCAATGGTATGGTTCACATCCTCATGGTACTCATTAACAATGACATTGGTAACCTCCGAACACGTGACCCAATCCAGGTCAGCTTGGTTGGGTGCAGTTCATGCCTGCTGAATCTGTTTGACATCTTACATACAGTCACCAAGACATTAGATGATGGGGGAGGTGGTTCACACATACTACCTGGACCTCACCAAGGCTTTTGATACCATGCCCCACTCAGGTATTATTGATAAACACACCAGCCTGTACATTCACCTATACATCACAGGTTGGGATGCCAACAGGCTTACACACAGAACCGACATGGTACGACTAGCGGTCTCCAGGTCCAGCTCTTGACCAGTCACGACTGGTGTCCTACAGGACTCAGTCCTGAGAGCCCTATTGTTTGGCATATACATCTCAGAGGTACAAGCAAACACAGGTGGACTGTGCAGACCATGTTTGACAATGACTGCAAACTGGGAGCCATGACTGATAGTCTAGCTGACACAGACATCCCTCAAGGGGCCTCACAGAGTACGTCACAGGGTGCCAATGACACAGCCTCCAGCCAAGTGCCACTAACTGCATGGTCATTCCATTGTAGAATTGGCACCCACATATTAACACATAAGTGGCAGCCACTTTAATACAGACGAGGTAATGGAGTATCTGGGGACTAAGGTAGATAGTGATCTCCCCTTTGACAATCATATCTCCACAGTAGTTAGGACATCCTTCTAGGTAAGCCATCTGATTACTAAAGGATTCCCATCTAGACATACTGGGGTTATAGTGCCCCTTTACTCATCACTCATCAGTCCCATCATAGGGTATAATAACCCATGTGGGATGTACCTCAGAAGACACTTCCAACAGCTGGGGGGTCCACGAATGTACCTCGCCAAGGGGAATACTGGCCTCCAACATATAACACAGCACAAGAACAATAAACTAGTAAAATACAAAGGAAATGAACGAAGTAGCTGGAGACCTTCCAACAAACCAATATTTATTGTTAGCGCTTTCGTTTAGACAAATTTCCAAACTTCTGCAGACAACTTATCCCAAAATGCAAGAGTATTAAATAGGGATGCTAATTAAATTTCAATTGTTCAGCAAATTATGTTATGGCAAATTCGTACTTTTGCCCATATTTCTCCTGGGCTTAATAAATACGCTTCCATCATGTGTATTTTGAAGTTAAAAGCATTAAATAGGTAGAATTATGTCTTCTATCTAGTTATTATTATTAAAACCTATTAGTTTTGGTATAGGTATATTTTTATCTGTTTCTTAGCCTATTTTCCAAATATGACTTGTATTTAAATTAGATTTGTTTTTTAGGGTATGTGTTTATGGTTCTATTGTATTTATTTTTATTTTTATGTATACATTTTATTAATACTTATTGATTTAGAGTATTTTTAAATGTGATATTTACAGGGTTTTGAGATCCAAAATTTTGTATCTACATCTTAGGTACATATAACTTTAAGGACTTAATTTGCTGAACAATTGAAATTTAATTAGTATCCCTATTTAATACTCTTGCATTTTGGGATAAGTTGTCTGAAGAAGTTTGGAAATTTGTCTAAATGAAAGCGCTAGCAATAAATATTGGTTTGTTGGAAGGTTTCCAGCTACTTCGTTTGTTTCATTTGTGTTTTACTGGCTTCCAACATATGGCCTCTGCAGCCAGACTGAATAAACTCCTGCTTTACTCAGTGGCATCTCATTTACCCAGAGATGATCTCTGCTGGCCAACACAGCCATGTCGAACTCAGACTTGATGGATATGCTCCAACTATGGGAATCCATGTCACAGTGAGCCACACACTGTAGTGAGCTAAACCTTGCCACAACAATAATTGGAAGATGCTGGAGGGACAGCTTCCTGTCACAGACTCTCCCCATACTTTGGAACAACATCCCTAACTACATTATACAGAGCCTCTCACTAACACTCTGCAAGAGAAACCTTGAAGGGTAGATGGGGAACAGTAGACGCACCCCAGGGATCCCTCCATTGGCTCTGCTCCACAGAGGGACAGTTAATGAAGCAATGGGGTGGCAAAAGTTGACACATTTTGGCTGGGCTTATGAATGGCCTCTGGCAGTTGGCCAAGTACCTACCTATGAATCTATACATACAGTATCTGCATATGCTGATAGCTTAATTTACTGTTCAGGTGTTGACATACCTTGTACAAATGGCTGTTGTGTGTGCAATAGTTGAGGGCTTCCTATGTTGGATGCACTCAGTAGACTGCCTATACATGACAATTTACATGTAGTCTTGTGTGTGTGCCATCCATTTTTACTGTGTGTGCAGGTGGAGAAAGGTGTCAGTCCCTAGGTGCCTACACTGTCAGTGTGTGTGCTATACATTCCCTCTTTGCCAAGGCATGGGCATACTGTGCACACCTCTGTCTGCCTACTAGGGCTGGCTCAGGGTGTTCGTGGTCTGAGTACCTCTGTGCCTGTGGGGCCCTTGGCAATGGTGGTGGGCTGTGAGGGCCTTCACCATTCTGTCCCTGCTGCAGCTGTTTCCACAGAACCATATTGTGTAGCATGGCACACACTATGAAGATGTGGGCACATGTGCCTGGAGAGTACTGCAAGGCTCCACCAGATATGTCCAAGCAACGGAACCGTGATTTCAGCATCCCAAACACATGCTCTATGATGATTCTGATTTGTGCGTGGGCCTCATTATGGCATTCCTGCATGGGTGTGTGTGTGCATTTCTGATGGGAGTCATCATCCACGGTTCCAGTGCATAGCCAGCATCCCCCACCAGGTGGCCATTTGGGATGTCCCCCCTAGCAAATAACTGATACAGCTGTGAGGCGTGCCAGATGTGGGAGTCGTGATAGCTTCCAGGGCTGCCAGCACACACATCCATGACAATGCCCTGGACATTGCACATGATGTGGCAGTTGATGGAGGGGTATCCCTTGTGGTTTATGTAGCACCTACCCTGCTCACCGGGTGGTGACTTGATGTGTATGTGCGTGCAGTCTATTGCACCCAGTTCCTCCGGGTATTCTGCCACATGGTGGAAGAGATGCATATTGCTGGCCAACTCCTCCTGAGTTTGGGGGGAAGTATATGTGCTCATTGGCATGTGGTAACATGGCATCCAGGAATTGGTGTAGTACCCTGGATGCTGATGCCTGTGAGATCTCCATGATATCCCCAGTTGGTCTTTGAAAGGTACCTGTAGCTAGTATTCTTAGGCTTACACATGCCTTTGTATCCCCTCTGTTTTTTATGGCTCTGAGGCGTGGCGGGCACAGCTCCACAAGTTGCTGTAGGATGTCCCTGTCCACCCTGTAACACTCTACTATCTCCAGATCATGTAGCCGCTGGTAGGTTAACCTGGGTCTGAACACTCTCCTCCTCCTCTGGTGCCTGAGGTGGTCATGTGCATCTTCCTCCACACCACCTTCAGTCTCCAACACATGCTGGTGGATCAAAGCTATGTCAGGCCATAACATGTACATAATAAAATTTCCCCGTCTGTATATACCACTGGTGCAGAGTGTATGGGAATACACAAATGTGTGTGAGGTGCTTTCACACTTTATAGTATTGTGCTATAGATGCTGCTGATGTAAGTGGGTGTGTATGAGCTATTCCAGCTGCAGCATGTCTTAATTATGGGTTTTGCAATGAATACTGTAAGTGTGGGGCCTTTACTGTGGAGATCTACTTGCCTGCTTTGATTAATCTGTTGCCCTTTAATTCACTTTTAGACCTGGATCCCCTCCCATTATCAGGCATGCATCCACCTGCCGTCTTCCTTGTTTTGTACTTTCCCTACCCAGTCATGGCAAAATGTGCCTTGTAGCTGATATACTGCATATTGTCTTTGTTCTGCTTTGACACTTTGCTGTTTTCTTTTTAGTACAGCCCCTCCCCTTCCCTGTTCTGCAGGTAGCTGCTTGCAGCCTTATTAGCTGTTGTCAGTGGCCCACTGTAGGCTCCTAGGTGTTAATTAGTCATTTATACTCCAATTTCACTGCTGCAGCATTTCCTTATTTCTTTCCTATATCCTTCCTGTTTCAGCTGCAGTGCACACCGTGCATACCCGTTTACCGGGTTTACGCACATTTTCATCTCCGTTCACATGCATACTCGGTTACCTTGTGTAGTCTCAGCTAAGCATAGCTATGGCCAATTCGACACACCCCTATCCTGCAGCTTTGCCTAGCTAGGGGTAGACCGGTTTAGCAATGCTCCAATGTGCTTACTGCAATGGCGACACACCCCTCTCTTGATGTCATCTTTATCTCAAGGGCACACCTCGGTGTTATAATGCTACGCTGTGAGGTGCATCCTTAAACCAGTGGGGAATCTGTGATTCACTATTACTCCTCTCATTTGCATGGCATTGCCTACTAATTCCTAGCTATTGCGCATAACACTGTCACTGCCCCTTAGCAACCCTTGCGCCATAGTATGGTGTAGCATGCCTGTCACTTACTATTATGGGGAAATCATGATATGTGTTTCATTGTGGTTTTATTCTATATTTTTATATATTCCTTGCGATCCCCTTTGCACACCACTGCCCTGCGCTTCCACATCGCGATAGTGAGACTATATATATTAACTGTTAATTTTATATTTTGTACATTTTTTTATGCCAATGGCTATATATTTAGCCATTGGCATATATTAACAATATAATACATGTGTTTGGTCAGCTGTCATGGCTCCGATTTTATGTTTGCAAAAATGTAAACCGTTTTCTATGGTTTACATTTCTGCATGCTTATACTATGCCTGCACCACTTCCTGAATCACTACATGCCTTCATTTGCATGCTACACTGCTGCACATGCGCTAATTAGCATACAAGGCTCAGGAATTGTGCGGGCGTAGCGTATGCAAGTAGTGCATGTGGAAACAGCTTGTACCTGAATCGCTCGGCGGCCATCTTTGGTGTTAGAACGCCGACGCTACGCCTGCACCTGGCACAAGCTTCATGAATCCTGGGGTCTGAGTGTGCATACTGTTTTCTGCTTTACTTCTACAACTTGGCTAGGCTTAGAAAAGCCCCTTGAGTCTTTAGTCTAGTAAAAGTCCATGAAACGATGAATCTGTTAATCTATCTATCAATATGTCTATCTATTTATCTACTTATCTACATATCTTCATATCCATATGTCTATTGAGTCTGTCTATAAATCTAATCAATCTATTTATCTGCCTACTATCAAGTAAACAGATGCAGAGTCTGAAACTGGTAGGCAATTAATTTCATAGGGAAAGGAAAAAATAGGAGCTACATTTGTAGAAGTCTTCTATAGCTATTCATAGCCATGCAAACCAGTAGAAAAGCTATACATGGGACAGGGTAGGATAAAGGAGCCAATGTGTACCGGGAATGCATTACAAGCAGAGAAATCTATAGCCAGAGAAAATGATGTCAATTCCATCATAACAACTGTGATAGCTGCAGGGTTAAACAGAATTAGTACAATATATAACCAACACTGGATTACATTTTGTATATATGCATAGACATATAAGGGGTCTACATGCGTAAAGGTAAACTGAGATTTTTTATTTAATAGAGAACAACCAGGCAACAAAAAACTTTGCTAGTACCAATATGTCTCACAGGAAAAAAAAAATATATATATATATATATATATATATATATATATATATATATATATATATATATATATTACACAAATTAGTTTTTTTCCTTGTAACCATCTCCACGTATGGAGGGCTTCACTAGACCACCTTTACCAACTGTGCATAATCTCCTTCAGGGTCACATCATTACTACACAACATGTACAGTAACACCACACTCTTATATATTATGCAAACATATCAAACAAATCAACATACTCTGAGCCAACGTCACATTGTACATATATATATATATATATATATATATATATATATATATATATATATATATTACACATATTTACATACTGTACAAGTCAGTAGAGTAAGTCTGTATAGTTCCCATTTACCTTTTGTTGAGTGCTTATTTTTGCATATACAGACAGATGGCTATAGAGTCCAGTATACCATTTAACAGGTCCAGCTGCACTGTAGTAATATAAAGGCAGAAACATCAGTGTGACCTATTTGGGTAATAAAAATCTCATGCTTTAAAAAATTATTGAAAGAAACCAAATTATGTTTATTTGTCCAGCTAAAAGTAATAAGCCTAAGGAATGATGGTCTCATTATACTTTCATTTTGCTCTGAATAATGTTATAGCACTGGAAAACGTTGGTGATAGGTTTCTTAAAACCCCGTATAGAAGTTGTTATAAATAATGTGGCCACATGTTTACGTAACTTTTCTAACCATTTTGTAAATCAATGTACATATTTAAGTAATTTCTCTAACCATTTCTAAATCAAAGTAAAACAACATTTTCTAATCAGTAAAAAATACTATTATTATCCTAGCTGCTATCCAAAGAAATAAGTCATAAATATACCAGACTGAGAATTCAAATGGATATTTTTTGTGCTGTATAATGACATTGAGGTAATGGTTTGTGATGAATCTTCATAAAATTCATTTTTGGATGACTTCAAAATTTAAAATTCAGCAAAAGGCAGTAAAAGCATGCTGATATCTATCTTCAAGGGTAAACTAGACAAGTACTTACAAATAGTTCTACTTGCATCTGGTAGAAAAGTAAGGCGGAAAAGCTGGCGGCTTTAGAACACTGTTCTACTTTCACTTCTAGATTGTGAGATGAATCCTTTTCTTGTCTGCTTGATCCGCTGCACAGTTCAGATGTCTTCCAGAATTCAAATTCTGAGCGCGTGGAAGACAAAGAAGTAAACAATTGGTCAAACTCACAGACGCAGAAGACTGTTTTCGTGTTCTGCATCTGTGCGACCAGACGCAAAGGGTGTTCTTAAAGAACACCCTTTAAAAATTTATTTTTTCAATTAAAAGATAATTAATCTTGCGGTATTTTTTTCAGACAATATGCTTTTCAGTCCATTTTCTGGACAGTGTCCCTTAATTCTGGACAGTCCGGAAGAATTCCGGATGGTTGGCAACCCTACCTGCACATGGCGGAACTCCAGCACATTATCCTTTTTGATCAGCCTAGAGATATGCATGTTATTAATGCATATTCAGACAGATCCACCTTTAGTCCTTGTCTTTGCAGCTACTGTCCTAAAAGTATGAGAGGCACAGAAACCTTGCACTGTCAGGGTACTCTATGTCAATTTATACCATGGCTCAGTAACTACACAGATGTCTATATTCTCAAGTATGAGAAGGCTTGGAGGGAGTGTATTTTTTTTTTTTAATTTAGGCTCCTGGCATTGAGCAGATATCAGTTAAGTTGATTTTGCTATGTCAGTAGGTTTGTTAATTTGTTGTTTCCTAAAAAAGACACTGTGGGGGTGGATAAAGTTTTAGTGAGTATCTGAAAGCCTAGAGGGGATAGATGCAGACCATCCTTGGCAAAGCACCGTCGTCTGTTAACCATGTCCTTCCAAGCTGACAAATATTGGAGAGCCTTAGAATGAAAACCAGAAAGACAGCCAATTGTTAAATTCAATCATCTTTTTGCTACTGTTGTGGCACCATTGTCAGTGATGGTAATATGCTGCTGAGTGCTAGGCTCATAGCAGCCTGAGACACATAATCTGATAGCTCTATAATGCTTCTCTTCATACAGTCCAGGGAGGTATGTCTTCAGTCATTTACTCCTACATGCACTGTGATGGAATCGTACTGGTACCTGCAGTGTAATGATGAGTGTGTGCATAATTTGGCAGATCCTCGCACCAGATAAGCAACTAACCATTATCTTCTCCTTGTTCAGCCTGGTTGGAGGGGCATTAGTAGGTCTTTCAATGGAGTCCCCTGTGACAAGAGTCCTGTACAGGATGTTAGCTTGCCTTAACGGCTTGGTGTTTCGGGCTCAACTGAGTGTGACTGTATGAGTGGTCTTAGGTGTTTTTTCTGGGTGCTTTACCAATGGGTGGCCTAGGCTATCTTTGTTACTTAGGTAGACTGCTTTGAAGTGACTCAGCATATGTTAGTCTATGTGTGTGTTTTGTGTGCTATGTGAGGTGGGTGATGTGTGTGTGTGTGGTTTTGACAACCTGACATGTGCTTGTATGCAAGAGTTCAGCCTCCAGTATCATTATGTAAGTACACCTCTCATATACTGTGTCATCTTCTTTAAGGATCAAGGATTGTCAGTAAATATAAGACAATTGCTATATCATCTCAAGATGCCCATATCCACCAAAATGGCTAGAGAGAAGTTAGGAAATTTCATATCCATGCAGTCCTTTGATTGGTGAGCTACAAGGAAGTGATGTTTTGAGTTTAGAATGTTTTGTTTGTGCAGACTAATAAGGGTGCTTTATTGAGACAGATTATTCAAAACAGTACTAAATTCTACAAACTTTAAGGTTTACACAAAACTGAATTATACTAAATCTGTAGGTATTGTCACTAGATCCCCAACAGGTTGCTTTACGGGGTACAGTTTTATGGACCGATCTACAGATAAAATTTACTTTCTAGGTGTTTCTACCTTTATAAAAATAATTTGACTCCATCTTGGGACTTAAGTTTAAATTTGGAAGTGGTAACACAGCTATCATTTGTACCAGCTTATTCTATTCCTTTGAAAATTTGACTTAAAAAAAAAAACTGGAGGATGTTTTTCAGCAAGGATATGTGAACTGTGTATTGTCGTGGTTTCTGAATCCTGAATTGCATTGCATAAATACAGACTCACTTTCAGTGCTTCCTTCTTTTCATGCCAAAGGTGATGTGCAGGGCTCTAGATCAGAAAATTAAGTTATCTTTTGTTTTAAGTCTCATCCTTGGTATTTAGGGGGGGGAGGATTTTGTGTACAATGGATGACTGGATGGAGTCACAAGCAAATGTATCTGGGACTATATGCTTTATGAAGTATGATCAGCTCTGTGCATTGCTTAAAATAGTTCAGATGCACTGGTAATTAACCCAACAATAGGTAACTAGCCCTCCAGTACAGCTCCACTAAAAATTCAGGTCTGAGCTCATTCTGCTGGAGCTGCTGCTTCTGCCACATTCTTCAACAAACTCTATATCTCAGCTATTTCTGGGAGTGCCACTTGGTTCACACTTGCAGTGAGCACTACAAGTTGGAGGATAAAACTAAAGCTGGCAGTTTTGCATCGGGGGGGGGGGGTTAAAGCTAAATGATACTAATGAGGTTTTATCCTGAAGTCCAAGGTTTGATTCCCTCAATCTTTATTTGCCTAATGAATGTCCCTGAGTATGTCATTTAACCAGATGATTCTACTCCTGAGTTGCCCCTAAAATGAAACGTGTGGCTAGTGGGTTTTCCCTGTTAGTGCCTAATGGGTTTTCCCCATTAACAAATGAAAAAAAAATGGCAGGACATTTGCTGCTGCAGTGATTTAGGGTATGCTAGCAGAAGCTTCCTCCACTCTTCCTAATCTGCATCTTTGGATTCTGCCGAAATGTAATGACTACCAAAAGCACAGAAATGGAGTGAAAATGTAATGCAGCGACAAAACGCATCATTATAACAGATGTATTTCCTTTGTCTTTCCTGTATTCTCTCTCTCTCTCCTTCAGATTTCTGCCACTTCTGTTCCTTTCCTCTTCAAGTTGGTGTTCTATTATTCTGTCATGCACATTCTTTCCATGACTCTTGAGACTAACTGCACTGTGAGCTTTGACGTAATACACATTATACAACGACCACCCCCCATTAATATTCCAAAACATGCACGCTGATTGGTCAGCGTGCACGTTGTAAATCAAAGACTTATACTAATGGAAAAAGGTCCGGTCGCCCGGACTTTTTCCATTAGTATGTCTTTTTTTTTTTTTTTTTACAGCAACGGTGAACATAAGATCTCCATTGCTTTTTTTTTAAGCTGTCTTGCTATGTTAAACTCCTTTAACATAGTGAGACACTTTGTAAAAAGCAACGGAGATCTTGCTTTCTCCGTTGCTTCTACCCACAGCTCTGATGTACTGCCTAAGCATACGCATGCGAAGTACATCAGAACTGCCGCAGAATACCAGCCAGCTGCGGAAGGGCAGCACGGAGTCATTATACAATGCTATTACTTAAGAAACGTAAGTATTTTTTTCTTAAATAATGTTATTGTAAAATAGCAATAACCCACGTCTGGGTGTGGGTAATACTGGATTTACCCACAGTTGTCTTTGTTTGGCCACTCGGGCTTCATCCTCTTGACCAAATCACACCAACCATGGGTAAATCCAGCATTACCCACACCCTGGTGTGGGTTATTGCTTAAATACTTTATCCTTTCAATGGAAGGAGAAGGCCAGGAATAAAGGTCACTGTTTCCACTATAGGAAGTTATTGAATGCTTAGCTGTTGTTACTGCCTTGGAAACAACTTTGACTTTTCTTTAATTTAGCTACCTAGTAATTGTATTTTTATTTATTTTATTTTGCCTTTCTTTACTGGAAAAGTCCAACTGGGTTTAACCAAACCCCCTTTCAGCAGAGGCCCAGTGAGAAAAGCTTTTAAGATTTTTTACAAAAAATATCAAGCTTACATAGAATGGTAGTATGCACAGTACACGGGTATTTACAGAGTACATGATATTTTAAACAGTGTGCATAAATTTGCAGAGTACATGAATTTTTAAGTAGTGTCTGTATATTTATGGAGCAAAATATTTTAAATCATGCACATAAATTTTCAGAGTACATGACTAAGCAGTGTCTATATACTTACAAAACATATATTGTGTGTGTGTCTATATATATATATATATATATATATATATATATATATATATATATACATTTTATATATATATATATATATATATATAAATATATATGAGTGTGTGTGTGTGTGTGTGTGTGTGTGTGTGTGTGTGTGTGTGTGTGTGTGTGTGTGTGTGTTTGTATCTTCATATATCTTTTACAAGGTGACCTTATAAGTCTAAATCATTGTAGTATATATTCTTTTTCATTTGATGATATAGTAGGGAAAAAACATCTTAAGAAGTATAAACCATGCATTTTTGTTAAAAAAGAGATGACAGACTTCTTACAGGGATTCTTTTGGTGGTTAGTGTTTAGAACCCTAGTCTTTATAATAAGAGAGAGAACAAGATAGGAGGTGTTATGGTTTTGTTTGATGTGTCCAAGAGAGATTTAGTGACCAGAGAGAGAAAGCAGAGAGTGGAGGAAAGGAAATGAGTAATGAAGTAAAGGAACTATATATATTAAGGGTACAGAGTGCCCAGAGTAAGGGAACTCTATGTATTAAGGGTACAGAGTGCCCGGAGTAAGGTAACTCTGTGAATTAAAGGTATAGAGTGTCAGGAATAAGGGAACTCTATGTGTTAAAGGTATAGAGTGTCCGGAGTAAGGAAACTTTATGTACTAAACATATAGAGTGCCTGAAGTAAGGGAATCCTATGTATTTAGGGTACAGAGTACCCAGATTAAGGGAACTCTGTGAATTAAAAGTACAGAGTGTTGGGAATAAGGAAACTCTGTGTTAAAGGTATAGAGTGTCCGGAGTAAGGAAACTTTATGTACTAAACATATAGAGTGCCTGAAGTAAGGAAATCCTATGTATTTAGGGTACAGAGTACCCAGATTAAGGGAACTCTGTGAATTAAAGGTATAGAGTGTCAGGAATAAGGAAACTTTATGTACTAAACATATAGAGCGCCTGAAGTAAGGGAATCCTATGTATTAAAGGTATAGAGTGCCCAGAGTAAGGGAACTCAATGTATTAAAGGTATAGAGTGCCTGGAGTAAGGGAACTCTGTATATTAAAGGTACAGGGTGCCTGGAGTAAGGGTATTCTATGTATTAAAGGTATATAATGCCCAGAGTAAGGAAATTCTTTGTATTAATGGTATAGGGAACTCTGTGTATTAAAGGTATAGAGTGCCTGGAGTAAGGAAACTCTGTGTATTAAAGGTATAGAGTGCCCAGAGTAAAAGAACTCTGGAGAAAGGGAACTTTTAAAGGTGTCACTAGTCTGGTCAGGATAAAACAGACGAACTTCTGTGGGTTCTGTTCAAGCAGCTTTATTATGTACAAACACATCAGAACTGAGGCTTAATAACTTTAACTTAGATAAACTTGTAAACAAACGCTCATACATGCTCACTCTCTGGCTCTACTCTCAAAATGGCACTGAAGCTAGCACATGCTTGCTGTTTATATGCAAGCGCTGTCCTTGAAACACTATTCTACATCCTCCCTCTTTGAGAAATAGTCATGCATTATTGATGACATAAATTGACATGCAATTAACACAAAATAATTCTTTGTCATGCAATTATACAGAACTAACTACATATGGACAATTATGCCCAGGTTGCTATGTATTCCACACTAGGTCTGGAAATATGACCAAATCATGTGATATAGAAATTAGAACTAGGTCTAGCAACTGGGACTGTCTCTGCTGAATGTTCAACTTTGGGGACATCAGGAACATCATCAGAAACAGAAGCAGAAGTTAAGACATGTTCTGCAACAGGAACATTGTCTAGATTGCTCTGAGATTTAGAGTCTGTACCACAGGAACAATGCTGCAATATTGATTCTAATATAGGAAGAAGATGTCTGTGATTTCTCCTGTACTCCACATCCTCATATTCTATGAAGTAGGATCTCGGCTCAGCACATATACCTGTTACTTTACCAATCCAGTCGAAACCTTTCATTATTTGTATCCTCACTGTCTCTCCATTTTGCAATAGATGAAGAAATCTGCTCAATTTATCATAGCTGGACTTCTGGAAAGAACGCTTTCAGAATAATTGGGCTCTAATGGTTCCATTCTTCTTAGCTTTAGGCCTTAACAAACTAGAAGTGATAGGCAATTTTGTTCTGGTTTGCCTAGATAGAAGTTTCTGAACAGGCGAGCCAAGTATATTGTCACAGGGTATGTTTCTGAGATTACGTAAGTTCGAAAAGACATCGGTATTATCACACTTTGACTTCTCTAGTAATTGCTTTGTACTCTGTACTGCACATCCATTTGACTGTGGGTATTCACTACTAGTAACATGTACAAAGTCCCACTCTTTTGCAAATTTCTGAAACAACTAACTGGTGAATTGGGTAACATTGTCAGAAATAACTTTGTGTGGACTACCATGGCCTGAGAAATGACATTTCAACTTGGTGATAACAGCAATGGACATTAGGTTAGGTAGTAAATTGATCTCAAACCAGTTCAAATAAGAGTCTACCAACACTAAGTAATGCTGATTGTTCCACTTGAATATATCAGTGGCTACTGTTGACCAAGGTAGTTCAGGAACTTGACTTAGCTGAAGTGGTCCTGTTTGCAAATGCAGTTTAGTACTATTGCATACTGAACAGGAAGAAAGTACTTTATCAATGTCTTTTGCTAGAGCAGGCCAAAATACTAGTCCTCTCACCCTTCTTTTGGTAGATTCAGAACCTGGGTGACCACGATGCAAAATGTGGACATATTCATGTTTCAAGGAAGCAGGAACAACAATTTTAGGACCTTTGAAAATAATGCTATTTTCCATCAACATCTCATCTCTGTAAGGAAAATAAGTTTGCACTTCAGGTGGTACACTAGATTGCTCTGGCTTCCATCTAACATTAATGTAGTGGTTGAGCTTTTGCAAAATTGGATCAATTTTTGTATGATCTCTGAGTTCAAGTCTCATGGTAGAGAAATTATGAACTTCTATGACATCAAAGTCAAAATTCTCTACATTAACCTGTTAAGTTGTATTTCTGGGCGATCCGGATAAGGTATCAGCCAGATAAAGAAGCTTGCCTTTTGTATAGACCATTTTGAAGTTGTATTTTTGCAATTTGAGAATCATTCTTTGTAATCTTGCTGGAGCTGAATGCATAGGCTTCTTTAAAATAGTGACTAGAGGTTAGTGATCAGTTTCAGTCTAAATATCTTGACCATAAAGATAATCATGAATCTTTGAACAAGCAAATACTATTGCCAAAAGTTCTTTCTCATTTTGAGCATATTGCATTTCAGTTTTGGGAAGAGTTCTACATGCATAGGCTACTGGTCTGCCTTCTTGAAGAATAACTGCACCAAGACCAAATTTTGAAGCATCACAGAAAGGAGTTACTGGTTTATTGACATCATAGTATATTAATGTAGGTGGGGTGGCAATTTTCTGCTTAAGCTTTTCGATTGCTCTCTAGTGTTGTTCCAACCAAGACCATGTAACATTTTTGTGTGTCAGCTTTCTCAAAGGTGCTGCCAACTCACTGAAGTCTGGTATAAATTTGCCTAAATAGTTGAACATACCAAGAAAACGTTGTAGAGCTTGAATATTATCCAGTGCTGTCATCTCTAGAATGGTTGCTCACTTGGATTGGGTCTGGTCGCAAGCCAGTGTTAGTAAATAAATGACCTACATATGTAACTTCTGGCAGTCGGAATCTGTACTTCAGAGGATTGAACTTGAAGATCACTTCATGTGCTCTCTCTAGAACTTTTTTAAGGTTTCTGTCATGCTCTGCTTCAACATTGCCTCCAACCAATAAATCATCTACTATTATGGCACAAGGATAACCTGAAAAAAAAATGCTCCATTGCATGCTGAAAGATCTCGCATGCAGAATTTATTCCAAATGGCATTCTAAGGAATCTATACCTTCCAAATGAGATACTGAAAGTAGTCAGTAGTGAAGATTTGCAATCAAGCATCACTTGCCAAAATGAGCTTTTTGCATCCAAGACATAAAAAAGAGTGGCATTTGGTATTAGGGCTGTGACTTCCTTGACTGTATGCATAGGATGATGAGGTCTCTTTAATGCTTTGTTCAAATGTCTTGGGTCAATGCATATTCTAATTTCATCTGAGGCTTTTTTGTGGGCTGCTACCATGGACGACACCCATTCAGCTGGTTCTGTAACTGGACAAATTACACCTTGCTGCACCATTTTATCCAAATGAGCTTTGATTTTATCCTGCATAGCTACTGAAACTTTTCTTGGTGGTCTAACCACTGAACTGACTTCTGGGTTTAAATTCATAGACTACACAACTGGATGTTTGCCTAACTTGTCATTGAAAACATCAGCATACTCTGAGAAAATAGCTTCAGTAAAACTGGAAATGGGACATGTGCTTATCTGATGAACTTCTTTGGTAAAAGAAAGCAGATTCATCCTCAAACTGTCTCTGAGACCCAACAATGACTGCACAGATCTTCAGACTACATAGAATAGTAAGCTGTAGCAGTCCTTAGCCAAATAACATGAAAGCACTACTGAGCCTTCAGCTTGGATTTCTTCTCCTCCATAAGCAACATCTTTTGGACAACTGGCCACACTGAGTTACTCACCAGCTCTCACCTTAGCAAATGTGTCTGCTGACATAACATTACACTTTGAACCAGTGTCTACTTTGAGCTCAGTGGATTTACCATTGATCTGGACAGTACAAAATACTTCATTCTTTGTCAACAAATTTACCGCATCAACCTTTTCATCAATTAGTGATACACCATCTACGTAGAAAGTAGAGCTGCAGCTCTCTATATCATCAACTTGCCTTTTTATGTGACCCCTCTTTATGACTGTATGAGGTTTACTTGATTTGCAAATCTTTTGAAAATGGTTCAAATTTTTGCACTTGTGGCACTGCTAACCAAATGCTAAGCACTTTTCTCTTTTAGACTCATGACTGGCACCACAATTGCAACAGTTAACAATAAAGCTTGATTTGGATTTTGCAGACTCACCCTTGTGGTGCACTGAGCACACTGAGCACGTCTTTCTCACTGAAGTAGTATTAGAACTTGCTAGAAAACTACAGATTTTACCTGCCACACTTGCAGGGGTTACAGCTGCCATGTGAGTAGGCCTGCTTCTGCTAGCCATGTGTTGCATGCTATCTACATTTGCCCTGGAGCCTGTTTAAACCATGCTCTTACCTCTTGCAAGTATACTTGTGCCCTTCTGTAACTTCATGGATTTGACAAATCTCAATAGCTTTGCTCAGCTTTAAATCACTGTCACAAAGCAAAATCTTTCTCACTGCAGCATTACTAATAGCACACACACAAGCCTGTCCTTTATTAACTCATCTTTCAAGTCACAAGACCTGCACATTTTAGCTTTATTTCTCAGGTCAGTAATATAAGCTGCAAAAGTTTCTCCTTGATTTTGATCTTTTGTGTAAAACAAATGCCTCTCTAAAGTAATATTTGTCTGGGGGTTACACATTTCACTAAATTTGCATTTCAAACATTCGGGGTCCTCCCTTGATTCAACCTGTACAACAATGTGACAGTTTTCCCCTTCTCCTTCATATACTGCTGGTGCATACACAAATGAACACTTTCTTTCAATGGCCTCTAACGAAGCTAGGTTATCAAAATGAATGCCCTGGTTTGTGCATCTTTGTCAGAATATGCTGCTTGTATAAAAATATCATACTCTTGCTCAAATATTCTCCAATTTTTTGCAATATTCTGATCAAATACAAGTGGTTATGGTTTTTGAAATCCATTTGCTATGCCAATAAATTACAGTAAAACACAATGCAACCCAAGTCCACTGGTAACTACACGAACATGCACACTTACACTTATGCCAGAAATTTATGCCAGTACTTTTAACTATGTCCAATAGCACAACAAGCCTCTGAATAACTGAACTTTTGTGAAATAAGCTTCCTGGGTACAAGAATACTCTTGAAACCACTGTACTGTAAGAAATCATTCCTTATCAGTGTAAGCAACATTTTAAAATAAATGCACGGTGTGAATAAACTGGGCAGAAGAAGCTCAAAGTAAAAAACATTTTAAAATAACTGCACGGTGTGAATAAACTGGACAGAAGAAGCTCAAAGTAAAAAACATTTCGAAGTAATTGCATTTTGCAAATAAACAGTACATAGCACACTGAAACTTTCCCAAAATGGCTGCACTTTGCTAAATAAATCTGTACAGTGCAAGAAAAACTCTGTAATGGCAGCAATCTGTGGATAGACACACCCAGCACAAGAAAGTTTTCGAAAATGGCTGTATCTTGACTGCACTTTACAAAATAGTTGCACTTTGCACACAAGTAAACTTTCGGAATAAATGCACAGTAATAAGCACACACTGTAAGCACTTTTACACACTTTGAGATATTTCAAATAACTTTAGTTATGCCCTGAATCAATGCGAAACAGTAGATTATGCCAAAACACAGCACTTTGCCAAAAAACATGCAGTCGCCTTGCTTTATTTATGCTTAATGTACCCTTTTTATCCTTTATTATATTTGTTTTGCTCATTTAATCTTTTTTATGTCCATTATAGTTTTCTTGTGCTCATTTTACTCTAAACATGCTTGTTTTACTTTAAACATGCTCATTTTGCAATTCCAAGGTAATTCCAAACCCCTTATGTGCTTTTTTGATAATCATTTTGTCAAATATCTTAATTTTAAACATTCTGTTTAATTATTAAACTTTTTGTGCCTCTCACTTGCTTAATAATGCATTCCGTGCCCTTGTAATGCTCTGTTTTATCTTTTTTTAATAAATAAATCCCCCGTGCAAGTTTTCATTACCTTTGGTTTATTTCTGGCCCTTTTTTGTACTTGGTATACTTAGTTTACTTTCACTGTTAACTCTTCACCTCGTAGCTCTGAAAAGCAGCCTCTGGAATCCTGATTCTGGCACCATGTCGCTCATCAAACAGGATAAAACAGACAGACTTCTGTGGTTTCTGTTCAAGCCACTTTATTATGTATAAATACATCAGGATTGGGGCTTAATGCCTTTATCTTAGATAAACTTATAAACAAACTAGCTATCACACTCATACATGTTCACTCTCTGGCTGCACTCTCAAAATGGCACTGAAGCTAGCACATGCTGACTATTTACATTTACATTCAATCCTTGAAAAGCTTCTTAAAGATACAACACACACACACTATTCTACAAAAGGTATAGAGTACACAGAGTAAGAGAATTCTATGTATTAAAGGTATGGACTGCCCAGAGTAAGGGAATTATATGTATTAATAGTATAGAGTAACTGGAGTAAGGGAAATCAGTGTATTAAAGGTATAGAGTGCCTAGAGAAAGGGAACTCTGTGTATTAAAGGTATAGAGCACCTAGAGAAAGGAAACTCTGTGTATTAAAGGTATAGAGTGCCTGGAGAAAATAAACTCTGTGTATTAAAGGTATAGAGTGCCTAGAGAAAGGGAACTCTATGTTTTAAAGGTATAGAGTTCCCGGAGTAAGAGAACTCTGTGTATTAAAGGTATAGAGTGCTTAGAGAAAGGGAACTCTGTGTATTAAAGGTATATAGTGCCTGGAGAAAGGAAACTATGTGTATTGAAGGTATAGAGTGCCTAGAGAAAGGGAACTCTGTGTATTAAAGGCATAGCGTGCCTAGAGAAAGGGAACTCTGTGTATTAAAGGTATAGAGTGCCTGGAGAAAGGAAACTCTGTGTATTAAAGGTATAGAGTTCCCCGAGTAAGAGAACTCCGTGTATTAAAGGTATAGAGTGCCTAGAGAAAGGGAACTCTGTGTATTAAAGGTATAGAGTGCCTAGAGAAAGGGAACTTTGTGTATTAAATGTATAGAGAGTCTGGAAAAAGGAAACTCTGTGTATTAAAGGTATAGAGTGCATAGAGAAAGGGAACTCTATGTTTTAAAGGTATAGAGTTCCTGGAGTAAGAGAATTCTGTGTATTAAAGGTATAGAGTGCCTAGAGAAAGGGAACTCTGTGTATTAAAGGTATAAAGTGCCTGGAGAAAGGAACCTCTGTGTATTAAAAGTATAGAGTGCCTGGAGTAAGGGAACTCAGTATATTAAAGGTATAAAGTGCCTGGAGTGAGGGAACTCTGTGTATTAAAGGTATAGAGTGTCCGGAGA
Source organism: Protopterus annectens (assembly GCF_019279795.1). Lineage (NCBI taxonomy): Eukaryota > Metazoa > Chordata > Ceratodontiformes > Protopteridae > Protopterus > Protopterus annectens. Next base: position 1,425,385,743 of record NC_056743.1, read on the forward strand.
AAGGAAACTCTGTGTATTAAAAGTATAGCAAGCCTGGAGTAAGGAAAATCAGTATATTAAAGGTATAAAGTGTCTGGAGTAAAGGAACTCTGTGTATTAAAGGTATAGAGTGCCTTATTGTTGATAAATTTAGAACTTTAGAATCTTGGCAAGTATATTAGTGGAATGGAGATTAGGACCTAAGTGATTCATATTAGGAAGGTTAGTAACCCAAGTTCAGGCAGAATACAGGGTGAGAAGGACTGATGGTGAAGTAGGTAGCAGATGGGCTGAAGATAGAAAGAGAATGAGTAGGAAGAGTGTGTGGTAACAGAGATAAGAAGAGGGGTGGTACTAATAGAGTTGTGGGTGTGGGTAGGAGCAGTGAGTAAGGTTTAAGAAGAGCTGTGTAGAACTGAAAGTGACACAGGGAGAGATTAAGGGTGCAGAGTATCTGGGACTGGGAGTAGGTGGAAAAGTTCCAGGCTGTGTACACAGAGTTAGACTGGTGGTGAGACCAGTCAGTAGTAAAAAATAGATGGGAGATACAGAATTAAATTGTGGGAATGCAGGAGCAAGAGACTTTTGTCCATCTGATGAAATTCAATTGTAACAAATAGTAATAAAGATAAGCTTTCTTTCAAGTCACACTGCTGAACTGGTGACAACCTGGGAACATTCACGGTGAACCTGGTTCCATTTACTATCAGTGTATCAGAAACTGGTGATCAAATCACTGGACTTACGTCTGAGTTTATTTAGATGTATGTGGCCAAGTAGTTGACATACAGTACAGTTGCAGAGACCCTTATCCACTGGTTTAGGGCTATAGCAGTGCATGATTGAACAAGGTAGATATCTGTAGGTAATAAATACTGGAAAAAAGGTCATATCTAGTGCTGGTGAGTGGCCAACACAACTGTCCTTGTTCCTTAAATAACTACACCCATTTCTCCTTAAGCTTCAGGTCATAGTCATGAAGAGTGGATCCCTTTATTGTGTTCTGTGATACATAGCTTTATCAGGATAGTAGACAATCTTGACATATAAAAGTTTGCTCAAACAATGTTAAACTGCTACAGAAGTTTGATTTCTGTCTACACCACTCTAGTCTTAGGTCTGATGTGAACACCATAGGCTAAACTGAATGTGAAAATGTTAAGTTATTTGTAGTTGCTAGTCTTCTGGGGGAGTTAGGAATGACATATGGTCAGTGCTGTAGAAACCACCACTGGAGTATGTATTATTATTTATTTTATTTGACATTTGTTGACCAGGAATGTCTGACTGAGCTTGCACCCTTCTTCAGCAGATGCCTGGGGAGAAAAGCTCCACAAAGTATTACATACACCATAAAATTGTACAAACAGTACAGTATACATGAGGTAATATAAACATCCATTATAATGCTTGGATTCCCACTTGTAGCATGAGAGTTTAAAAGGAATTATTTAAAAAAAGGCAATAAAACAATATGTTAAAGTCATTCCTATATATCTAATACACAAGGAATTCCCCATTTAGAGAGGAAGTAATAACAATTAACTCAGAATTTAAGATAAGAGTAGTGGAGAAATTTAGTAAAAAAAGGTATTAGGAGTTAGAGTTCTGTGGCTAGAATTAAGTATGAATTGAGAAGGGGCTGCATGCAAAGGGTTCGGGTGATTACGTTTACAGTGGCTGTGTACAGGAGCAAGTCCAGGTATTAGTAAAGTGGACTTTTAGGGTGATTTTAAATGGGTGGGGCTTTGTGATAGATCTGATTGTTAAAGGTAGCTTATTCCAGTGGATAGAGGGAAGATAGTTGTAGAGGGTTTCACCAATTGGATTTTTAGGTTTGTAAATGTCAAGGAGGTTTTGGCTGGTGCTTCTAAGTTTTCTGGTTGGGAGGTAGTAATTTAAGATGTTGGAAATGTTAGGGCAGAAGGAGGGTTTGTAGAGGATGAAGTGGATAATATTAAGTTGAAAGAAAAGAAGTTGATTGGGGAACTCAAGTCAGTTCAGTGTTTTCAAGGGCAGGCAGTCATGGGATTTAGGTTGAGTATTGGTGGCAAATCTAGCTATTTTGTGATATGTATTTTCCATCTTATTAAGAAGTGTTGCCTGCAGGTTAGTGAGGATTTGGTAGCCATAGAAAAGACAGAGTAGGAGATAAGCAAGAGAGAGTAACCGTCTTGCCTCTGGTGTGAGATATATTTTGTTACGGTATAGTAAGCCAAGCTTTTGGTTAGTATTTTTGATACAGTAATTTATATGAAGGCTGAACTTTAGTTTATCATCAATTATGACCCCTAGTAGTTTGGTAAGGGATTCAACATTGATTGTGGTGTTACCTAACAAGGTGATAGTGAAGGCTGAACTGTCATGACAGAGTGATTTAGGAAGAAATAGAAGTAGTTTAGTTTTCTTATCATTGAGTATTAGCTGGTTATTGGTTAGCCAGGTATCAGTATCTGTGAAAGTTTGCTGGGTTTTGGAAAGCAGGTCTGAGAAATAATCAGAAGAGGTGATGACTGTAGAATTGTCCACATATTGGATGAGAGTTGAACTGGGGCAGGATGTATAAAGATTGTTAGTAAAAATGTTGAATAGAAGAAGCCCTAAGATGGAGCCTTGGGGCACACCTATGGTGATCGGCAGAGGAGGGGACAGTGCAGAAAGCCATCTAACAGACTGTTGCTATTGGACAGGTAGCTGCTGAACCAAGAGATAGTGGATGGGGACATATTAAGTTCTGTTAGTTTAGAAATGAGTAAAGGATGAGACACAGTATTGAATGCCTTGGATAAGTCCAGGAATAAGCAAGAGACTAGTTTGTTATTGTCTCTGGATTGTGCAACTGAATTGGTAAAAGTGATGAGAGTGGTGGGAGTATTGTGATTTGGTTGAAAACCATGCTGAGTGGGTGTTAAAAGGTTTTCTCATAATAAGTGGTGTAGTAATTGTGCATGGATGCATTTTTCCATGATTTTTGAGAGTGCAGAGAGAATAGCTATAGGTCTAAAATTGGAAATTTCTGTAGATTTTCCTCCTTTATGGATGGGGATAGTATAGATTTTTTTCCAGATGAATGGAACAGTAGATTCAGACAGTGAGCAATTTATCAGAATAAATATGGGATATGCAATGGAACAGGCATCTATTCTTAGGAAGTATGGTGGCAGGTTGTTAGCAGAAGGAGAGCATGGCTTTAGGTTCTGAAGAAGTTTTTGATATAGGCAGTTGATACAGGTTGAAGCGAAAAAGTGTTTTTGGGGGGATTGGGGTATTTTTCAGAGTGAGGGCTAGATGAATCAGAAGCAAGGGTGGAGTTAGGAAAAGATCTAGAGCTAGACAGCAGTGATTTACTGGTGGTGTTGATGAAAAAGGAATTGAACTGGGTGGTTATTTCTGTGGGAGACAGGTTACGATCAGGGATGGGAGATGATGAGTTACCTGGATATAAGATGTGGTTAACTGACTACCAAAAGTCCCTGAGGTTATTACTGTGATTAGAGGTGGACTGGGAGAAGAAGTTTCTTTTATCAGATTCTATAATTCTTTAGTTTTGTTTCTAAGTTATTTATATTTTTGTAAGACTGAATGAGATTTTGATTTAGTCCATTTTTTCCACGCTAGATCTCTGACATGGATAGAAGAACAAGTGGTGTTGGTAAGGCAAGGGAAGATTTGAGATTTAACTCTTGTTGTTCGAAGAGGGGCAAGAGTATTGATATTTAAGAAAGTTGAATGAAGTGTAGGAAAGTGTCATTAAGAGGCAGTGAAAAGAGTGAAGACCAGTTAATAGAGGACAGGAGGCTGTTTAATCATTCTGGGTTGAAGTTGGTCAGTTTACAGAAAGTTTTATATTTGTGAGTACTAGTAGCATGGGGGGTATATCTAAGTACTCATATAGGAGCATGGTTGCTAAGAGAGTCAGATAGTGATTCAGGTTTATGGTATGTATTGGGATGAGATACTAGTATCCAGTCAATAATTGAGTTCAAGTTTGAGAGTTTATTTAGGTGGGCTGGAGTTGAGATGACCTGTGTGAAGCCATAAAGGTTTATACTTTGACAAGGGGAAGTCTGTTTTAAAGTGATGCCAGTTTATGTTGACATCCCCTAGGATGGTTGTTTCTGTAGTAATGTTATCTGAGAACCAAGATAATATTTGTTTAAGGAGGGAGATATTATCACCAGGAGGTATGGATATAATGGCAACAGTTAAGGTAAGGTGTTTGTTGAGAATTACATTAACTGACAGAATTTCAGCAAGGTGGAAAGGAGGTAGAGAGGTGTTAAACGAGGTTACTGTGAGATGATCAGGGTAAAGAATAGCTACTCCTCCACCTTTTCCATTTATTCTATCCAGTCGCAGTATGTTATAGCCGGGTGGGAGAATTTCATTAACTGAGTTATGTGGTTTGAGGCAGGTCTCTGTGAGAATTAGGAGGTCTGGGGAGTGCAGGTATAGCTATGCATGTAATCCTGCAGTTTTATTCAGAATGCTACGGATATTTAGGGCATAAAGCTTGAGGTGCTTATTAGTTAGGGTGGAGCTATAGTTTGGAGTGGGGTTGAAATGGATGTTGTTGGTGGATGAATGGGGTCCAGGGTTAGGGTGAATGTCACTAGACTTTAATAGAGTGTAGAATTCTGTCAGCTGCCTAATGTGTGTGTCCTAAAGAGGGAAGCTGCCAACATTCTTGCAGGTCTTTCCTATTTCACCAGGGTAAATGTTTCTGTTTCCTTGAGTATTTTACTGTACATAATATGCCAGGACAGCTTCATCCTTCATTCTTTACTTGTACTAATCAGATTTAGTCATCTAATTTTAAATATTACCTGAACAGCTTAAGCCAAGCATCATGTGGGTAGACCACTAAGTGGTTAAACCATCTGGTGCTCAAAAGAAGGCTAGTGAAACTAAAGACAGCCCTAGAGTGTTAGAGTGTAAAAATGTTAATATGAGATAGTGTGTTATGAACATACCTCACAATTTCCAAGCATAAAAACCATAGCACTAGCCTTTAAAAAATCATAATACAGAGACAGAAAGAGGAACATTTTCTTATTTTTCACAATAGAAGATCTTTATATACTAAACCTATGTAATTTGTAGTAGTGAGTCTTTTTACAAGCTTAGTTTATGTACTTAATAAAGTGCATGCTCATAAATAGGTCTGACATTATAAAGAACATCATAAATCTAGGTGGAACAAAGCTAAATCTGAGGGCCAAAATCGTATTTCTATGAGCAGAGCTAGATCCAGCATAGGGTGATCGAGACTGCTGCTTAGGGCCCTGTGCTGGCTGGGGGGCATGGATTTTGCTTTAAAAAAATTGAGTTCTGTGCCACCTGTCTCTTTAAAAGCCATCAGAATGACAATGTAACTAAACCCCAGGGTTAAAATGATGATGTGCACCCAGATATTGTGCAGGAGAGATCTGAGCAAGCAGCACCTCCTGGGATTTGGCTGCAGCAGCATATGCAGAGAAGCAACACGAGATCTGACAGCAATCATTCGGTACCACTAAAGTTATCAACTGAGCATCTGTAGAAGAGCAGTCAATGTGTGTGCGTGTGCGTGTGCGTGTGTGTGTGTGTGTGTGTGTGTGTGTGTGTGTATGTGGATGTGTGTAAAATGCCCCATTTAGGAGCACTGTCTAGTTGAGTGATTTTGCTCAGAATCAAACCCTGAACCTTAACTATTGGGAGGAAAGAACTTTAATCCTCCACACAAACTGCCAAGCCTGCTTTGTTATTATTATTATTTTTTTTTGTAAGAGACTGAGGAATACAGCCTGTTGATGCCAGGCACAGAATTACACAGTTGTGTGATTCAGTGTCAGTGGTGCAACAGGTATCACACTTGTCTTTGGTACAAAAGGCTGTGGGTCATTCCTCTCAACCTCTTAGCACAAGAAATCTGAACAAAGCCTGACATGATGGGGGGACAAAGGCCCAAAAATTGTTACAGATTTTAAATATTACTCTTACAAACTCAGAAAGCAGCTAGAATAACAGGATTTGTGTTAGCATGCATTTTCTGAAAGATACAAATGTATGTCATTATTTAGTGACTTCAATCCTGAGATCATCCCAGTGACTTTTCCAAAAAAACACACATTTTATGAGGAACAGATGAAAAATATGAGGCAAAAATCTGGACAGTCTGTGAAAATCTGGACAGTTGAGAGGTATGCTCTGGGTTCTGTTTTCACACCAAGTAGATTGATTGTTGAAACTGCAGTGCAACATGGGGCGGGGGTGCTACTTTCCTGAGTATGTCATCTCAAGTCCATTTGCTTGAGTTGGTGGTAGCTCAAGTGGACGTAAAAGATCTGCAGCACATATTGCAAAGATTAGGGGAGGCTCTCTGATGCCCTGGCAAAATTTCTCCTAGTAGTATAACTACCACCTGGTTCTCCCCAGAAAAAAAGCTACTAGCCTAATGGGACTAACCTGGTTAACAAGGGGTAAATAAAAAATAAATAAATAAAATACATGTTAATGCAAAACCTTTTACTCTGTTAACTTGTCAGGTGATTTAGAGCAGCCTGCTCTTATCTGTCTCCAGTTTTGCAGGGCATCTTGGATTTTGCCTTATATTTATACCTTGTTCTTGATTAAGTCACTTAACCAGACAGTACTTTGGGGTAACTGGAAATTTGGGCTAGACTCCTCAATGGTCCCCTTGACTATATGCCTAGTAACTACCTGTGAACCAGAGTACTTGTGAAATAAAGCAAGGAAGGAAACTGATTGTAGTAAACAGAATATCATCATAGGAGCCATGTTTTTGGGATGTGATCCTTGGCTTCATTGTTTTGTTAAATGTTGACAGCAGGATTATTATTTAGCTGTGAATAAACTGAACAGTATGAAGTCTATGAGTTAAATGTTAATATTTTAACTATGAATACGTTTCTACTTTGGCTTGTTTTTTGCAGGCAGATATACATGAAATGCATCAAGTTTGGTCTCTAACAGTACAGATGAGCAAAAGTATGAGATGTTAAAAAGTTGCTTCCTGTTGTACATGGTTTGATTCCATTAGCCTTCATTTGCCTTCTGTATAACTCTACCAAGTTACTTGAAAAGACAGTACTCATAGGCTGCTCCTGAACAGGGACACATCTCCAGTGGGGTGTCCCAGACTGTTAGCAAATATGTTACACATTTCTCTTTTGAATTCCTGCATCCTTCACATAGACACTAATTAGTACTTCACAATATACTATTTGAGTATGAATCATAGCATGTCTCTTAACAGTTTAATGAGTTGCCAAATGCATTTTCACTAAATATGAGTTTCAAGGGTAAAGAAGTTTACTGTGAAAGTGTTTAGTTTGTTTAAAAAATAGCTGTCAGGTTTTTTTTTTTTTTTTTTTTTTTTTTTTTTGCTGTGACAAGGGTGCAGGGTTTGAATCTTTCTGCCTTCATTATTTATTTCAATATATCTGTGGTAATTTTAAAAATAAAGAAGAGAATAGTATGTATACTGACAGCTTTGAAAAGTGTTTATGCTAACTGTAGAGAGACAGCCATGTAATGGGATACTGATATGGCTGATAGTGCCCTGATTCATTGCCATGTATGAGGCCCCATTTCTTCACAATCTGGCTTTGTTTATTCTGGAGGGATATGCTGCAACAATACATCATTATTAGCCATTCAAGTCGGTCAGACCTGTATCGATTGATGTCAGATGGGACAGCTATTCTTAATGACCAACAATACATAGGGTAGTCAAAACTGAAATGTAGGTGTAATACAAGCATGTAAGCCCCCCCCAGAAAAAAATAGAATGCTATATGCTGTAATGTTTCTGATTTTTGTATGACTTGCGGATTATTGAACAAAAGCTGCCATGGTATTTATATTGTCTTTAATTGTTTTCCTTTATTCATTGCACTAAAGAATGAATTAATTCATTACAGGATTAGGAATAAGTATATTAGAGGGTCAGCCTAGGTTGGACAGTTTGGAGACAAAGCCAGAGAGGCGAGTTTGCGTTGGTTTGGATATGTGCTGAGGAGGGATGCTGGGTATATTGGGAAAATGATGCTAAGGATGAAGCTGCCAGGTAAGAGGAAAAGAGGAAGGCCTAAGATAAGGTTTATGGATGTGGTTAGAGAGGACATGCAGGTGGTTGGTGTGACAGAGCAAGATGCAGAGGATAGGAAGAAATGGAAACAGGTGATCCGCTGTGGCGACCCCTAACCAGGAAAAGCCGAAAGAAGAAGAAAAATAGGCCTGGATTGTGTAATATATTCTAAACATGTTGCATGTTAGTAGTAAATGTTTGCAGTACCTTCTTTACAGCCTCCAGTAACTGCAAACAGGTAGATATTTGTTAGGTCATACAGTCCACATTATTCGGAGTGACGATCGGAAATATCCGTTTTGTAGTTATTGTTACATATTACTGTGATCAGTCTTCCCTACAATATCAGATAGTAAATAATTACAGTAAAATCTTTCGGCTTTTCCTGGTTAGGGGTCACCACAGCGGAACTCTGGTCCACTAATGATTGGCAGTGGATTTTTACGGTGCCGAGTTGCCAGCCCAACACCCAACCTTCAAGGAAGGCACGCCCATTCATGCTCGCACCTACCTGCATGTCTTTTAACATCATTCAACTGTGGGGAGGACATGTAGACTCCACACAGAAGACGCTCCAACCAAGAATCAAATGGGTATTTAGTTAAAAATGTTTACTCTGGCAATTAGCACACATGACAAAAACTTCACCTTGTTAATGAGCTCCTGTCTGTAGCAAGGGTGCAGGGTTTGACGCTTTCCACCTTCATTTACCTACAATGGAAGTTGAACAAATCACTTAACCATACAGTGCTTTGGAACAACTGGAAATTTGGGCTATGCTCCTTAATGGTATCTAGGACAACATGCCTAGTAACTATGAACCTGTTGTTGTTATTTGTCAGCCATTCCCTATTGCATAGTTGATCTGGTTCAGGAAATGTCATGGCAATATCACCACCACACCATTTTTTTTAATGTAACATACACAATTTATTCTTCAAGGGCAGCAAGCACTGCATTTGTAGATGAAGTACTGAAATGCAGAGTTGTTTGCCAGCAGGAACGTCTACTACCTCTAGTAATAGTCTTCTTTAATGTGGAATTACTCAGATGGCTTTTACATCTGCAGATATTGTACATATTGACTGATATTGGTGGATTGTAATGACAACAGTTTGAGATGTCCCATTATCAAGTACAGTACCACCTTCGGCATGTACCTTGTCAAGCACATGCAGCAGTTGGAGAGACCACAGTGGTTCCTGACCAGGAAAATCCAGGGTCTCAAACACCTATCCTACACAGATAGGCTCAAAGCCCTGTCCCTCTATTCAGTCTCATACTGACTACTCAGATGTGACCTATGTCTGGCATACAAGGCCGCCTCAGACTCAGCCTTGATGGAGTTGCTGCATATCCATAAGTCAAACTCCACTCACACAACCCACATGCAAGGTCTCAACCTGGTATATGACATTAATAGAACTTTTTAGTAGGATAGATTTGTGTCTCAATGACTCCTCCATCTGTGGAACAGACTTCCTCTCCATGTCAAGCAGAGTACCTCACTAGCCCTCTTTAAGAGGAACCTGGACAACTGGATGGCAAACAGAAAATATACCCCTGGGATCCCATCTGTGTCCCTGCTAGACAGGGAAAACAGGTGCTGACTTGGTGGGAACATGGGTGAAATTCTTGGCTAAGCTTATAATGGCCTCCTGGCCAATAGCCTAGTATTGTCGTATGAACCTATGAGTGGCCATTTATGTTTTAAATTGTCTGAAATGGGTAGTTTTGTCTTTATTGGTTTATACCTTTTGTTTCACTGCTTACTGGAAAAATATCCAAAACTATAAATTTAAATCCCCTCTAACAAATGTTGATATATTAAACAAGGAATATAATTTAATATAATCAGGGAGGTGAATTAAAGAACACATGCATTTATGCATGGTGCCGATTGTTTATGCATGGAGCCAATGGTTTGAAAATACCACAGGGCCAAGGTAGACTTAATCACATACTGGCCAAATGCATTTTCAGTGACTGTGAGCTTCAATGGATTTTCAATGAACATGAGTTTCAAAGGCAGAGAAGTTTACTGTTGCTCATGCTAAGTCTATTTTCAATGTGAGACTGTTTTGTTTAGCAAAATGTTTATAGGTATATACTAGACCAATAACTACCAGGACCTTTATGAGCCTAGCCTCTAAAGCCAACCTAATTGTGTCCCTATGTATCATGGGCATTTATTAGGAGAGGCTGTGTTAGCTAGGACATTTCTAAAAGTTATGTGGGGGGAATGCTAATTTGAACATAGTTGCTGTCTGCCTCTGTCTATCAGAGATGTGGGGGCCAGACCCAGGGTTGAATTTCCAATCTATCCATCAGTCAAGGTTATGCTTGAATAGGGTTACGGATGACATTTAAAATAAGTTTTAAACTAAATTTAATTATCTGTAATCATTGCAAAAATAAAGAAGACAATAGTATGCACACTGACAGGTTTGAAGAGTGTTTATGGTAACTGGGGAGAGAGAGTTAAGTAATGGGACACTGGAATGGTTGAGGGATGAGGAGCCATGGTATGTTACCCTACCTAGGGCCCCATTTGACTATGATCCAGCTCTGGCTATGAGTAAATAATAGCACTTGAGAGGTATAGTTATGAATTTAATTTTGTTAGTTTTGTTTGCACTGAATGAGAAAACGGGATTACTTTAACTTGATCTGGATATGGGGAGCAAAATTGGATGTGGGTAAAACAGATTACTGTAGCTCGTCATTCATTTATTTTAAATTGCCTGTAATTTGACCTAGAGCCCAAAACGTAATGTTCCTTCCTAACATCTTGGTGTTGCTTTTGCTTTACATTACATTTGCAGCATTTAATAGAATTGCTTTTACTTGCAATTGAAAGAATTTTCGTATACACTATCTTTTCAAACTACTGCTAGCATGATTATTAGCTTGAATAAAAAGCTGCAAGAATGATATGAAATATAAAGGGTTAATTTAGAAATAGTATAAAATGCAGAAAAATAGTAAGTGTGCTGGCAAGCATATATAGCCTAGTTAGATTTTGGCATCCATGTAAAGGAGTATGTTACTGAGAAACAAAGTCTGTAAAAATAACTGCACAGATGGCAGCTGGAAGGACATCAACAAAGTAAAGAGATGTAACATCAAGTTTCAGATAGTGCTGGAACACCACGTTTCAGATAATGCAAGACTGAGTTTCCATGGATCATCAAACTACAAAGAACCAAGGACAAGGGAACAAAGGAAAACTGTTATACAAAGAAAAAACTGTTATACATCAGACTCAGAAAAAATATCAGACTTTTTGGTATAAATATAAGTGTAACAGTAAACAAGCTTTGGGAATTTGCCATAGAGAGCTGACAGCATCTGTGTTGCATGCTTGTAGATACAAAAGGAAAATGTAATAGTAAAAAAATGTGTATTAACTGAAGCAGTGTCTCGGTGTATTTATTGTACTTAGTACAATACAGTAATAAGACTAGTTGATCACAATACATAGTTAAATATACTTTGGTATGCTTGCATGTAAATGCAAGTAACAGCAAGAAACCAACAAGAAGACGTCATATAATATTTCAGCAATGAATTGTAGTAAACAATACAGTGCACAATCCCTGTAGCTGTAGCATGTTAAAAAGTAGTGTTATTAAGCTAGCCATCAACATGGAAGCAGCTTACTGAGGTCTCACCCAATTGAATATTAAACCTCTGAAATTAAGCTATCCAAAAGAGAAAAGAAAATACTTCAAATGATCAATGGAGACAAAAACAGGACAAGCATTACCAGGTAAATTAGAGGGTGTTCCAAGGAGAAAAGGTGTGTCTAATGCTTGAAAGGCCATCAGTGGGGCTGGAGGAAACAAGCCTATCATGCAACAGCAGGAAAACACCAAGCAAGTATGCCTTGGGGAGGTGGAAAACATGCTAAAGATATTCTCAGATCATTTGTCCAAGCTAACGTTAAGATGAGGCATAGAAACAAAGAAATCTGCCTTCCTAGGGAATTCATTAAAGGAAATCATCAAAAGTTAGGTCACCTAGAAAACCTTTCCAGAAGAATCAGCACGAGACCCACTGATGCACCAAATCTGTTGCTGTTAAGGTATTGACACCAAAATTGTTGTAACAAAAGTAATTCATGCCTCGCAATGGACACATCCACAGAGAGGGTCCTATCTCCAGAATCTCATCTGAGAAACCCAGGCATGACAAACCTGCAAAAGTACCTCACAAAGAGCATCCTAGGCCTTAAACATTTGTCCTATATGGACGGACTAAAAAAAATCCAACTCTTCTCTGTTTTATATCACCTACTTAAAGTCTATCTCTGCTTGACTTACAAAGCCATGTTTGACCCAGTTCTGTTAGAAATGCTACATCGAAAAAAATCCCAGTCCCTCCACACCACACGCTCCAGAGACCTCAGCCTCATTACCACGGTCAACAGAACATGCTGGAGGGACAGGTTCATAACCCAGAGACTGCCCATGCTATGGAATAAACTTGTCATACATGTCAAGCAGAGCACCTCACTGGCCCTCTTCAAGAGAAATCTTGATGAGTGGATGGGAAATAGAAAATTCACCCCAGGGATCACTCCAGTGGCTTTACTCGACAGAGGCACTGGGAACTAAGGTCTGGTGGCATGATGCCTGGGTAATCCTATGGGCTAGGCTTGTAAAGGCTCCAGGGCCATTAGCCTAGTACACACCTATGAAACTATGAACCTATGTCCTCTTGGCAGTGGTGATGTCCAGGACTTAGAACTGGCTTATTAATGATAGCTGTCAACATACAGGGTTTCACTATAGCAGCTATCAGCTTGCATTTATGGCAGATTATTCAAAACAAATTTCCAACAAAGACATTAATGAGTATTCACTAACTGCAAATATAACAGGTGGACTAGATACCCAGCCTTTCTACCCAAAATTAATATTAGCAAGATCAGCTAAGCAAAATGTATGCAGTCCTAATTGGTCTAATTATTGAGTACAATGCCCCCTTTGAGGTGGATGTATTAAGCAACTGGAAAGGTACTATTGCTTTCGAATCAGTACAGTTACTGACTAAAGTCCCTGAGCTACCAAGAAAACCTTGAAGCTCTATCATTTTGCTTAGTATCATATAATGTTTTGCTTGGTGATCCTTGCTTTGGATTCTGTGCCATTACAGACACCATCTTCCATGAACTCCTGTATCTTCACAAGCAAAGTTTATCATCAACCCCACTTTTTCCCCATTTTTCTTCATGGGATTGGGGTATTGCACTTTCCTAGCTTCTTTGACAGTCATACCTGTTTGTTGTAGGTCTTCTCTCACACAATCCAGCCATCTCTTTGCTGGACACCCATGTTTCCTCTTCATATCTTCCTGCCTGTCCCAAATCTTCTTTGCCAGATTGTCTTCTGTTTTCCTGCACATGTGCCCAAACCAGCATAATCTGCTCTCTTTGCCCTTCTTTGCAATCAGAGCTACTTGAACTTCTTCTTTGATGTCCACATTATGTCCCATAGTGTGTATCATACTACCCATCTCAGGCACTTAATCTCTATCACGTCTAGCTTCCTCAACTAGTCTCCATTCATTGCTCAAGTTTCTCTGCATTGCTATAGTACTGGTCACATCACTGATTTTCAGCTTCTTTGGCATTCATCTGTCACACACTATCCCTAACACTCTGTGCCAGCTGGCTGCAGCCCCTCTGATTCTATCTTTGACCTTCTCATTCACAAATCCCTTCTCCTCAACTACCTCTCTCGGATATTTAAAACTGTTAAACCATTTCCACTACTTTTCTTTCTATCTCAGTTCTCAGCTTCTTCTGATTTTTCCCATTTGCTGCCATTGCAATTGCCTCATCTGTACTCAGTTTCATCCTGAGTGCCTGCAGTTTTGGATTCCATTCCCCTATCTTTTGCAAAGGGTCTTGCTCAGTCTACCTGTAATGCCACATCATCTGCAAATAGCAACTTTGTTGATCTGTCCCCTTCAACCTGTTTGCTAACGTGCCTCCTTTCTTGTAGACACTTACAGCAAAAATATGTCTGAGAGTTCTGAGTCTCCAGTATGAACAATAATGGGCTCAGAGTTGAACCCTGATGCATACCCACTCTCACTGTGAACCCCGCTGTGAGTCTGAACACTGTTTGTACTTGTGTATTTAGGACCTTGTACATAGACTGCAGTAATTCTGCCAGTGTTTCTGGGACATTGAACCATCACAGGACTGCCCAAATCAGGCTTTCTTGGCCCCTAGTCATATGTTTTCTCCGTATTTAGGAATGTCTAGTTAGACTCTCTCCTCATCTCTAGCTTTTTCTCAGATATGTCTCTCACTGCAAGCATCAGGTCAGTTGGGCTGCATCCTGATCTGAAGCCATACTGCTCATCTCCCATCTTACATTCTACTACTGCATATTCGTTTATCAATCACCCTTTCCAGAACTTTCATGCAGTGTGACAAGGGTTTGATACTTCTATACTGCCCACAGTTGTGCATGTCCTATTTATTCTTGTAGACTGGCACTCATCTGAACCAGTTGCTTTCCCTGACTTGTGACCTTCTTCTATGGTCACAAGTCAAACAGTTCCCCTAATACCAGAACTAGGAACTTACACCTTCACCAACACATAAATAAAATCCACTGAAGAGATAAATGCATTATCTAGTGCTTACTTTGTCTCTGAAGCAGACCTCTGTTACAAGTTAAACAAAGTGACATCCCAGCATCCTTCAAATTAAATCTGCATGATTGGATGGGCATGAAAAAAATGATTCAAAGGTGATGTGCACAATCCAGACAACCAAGGAACTAAAAAAGATCAGTACATCAAGAAAATTGGCCCGCTTCTATGCAAGTGTGCAAATACTATGTATTCCAATAGTGACCAGTGAAAAAAATGTAAACCATTTTCACAGCCCTATTGTATCTTCATCAGTATGGATCTGAATGGATGGACACCAATAAATTTGACTCCAGGACTGACCTTGCTTTGCCTTTATTCGGGGGTTATAGAATGGTGGTGGGTATGATAAACTGAGAGGCTGCCAGCCCAGCTAGATAGAAGTTTGTAAATAATTCTGTCATTAAAAATATTAATATGATCCATGGGCTTGCTTGACAAATGTAAGAAAATTGTGTTATGTGCTAAACTTCAAAAATGTCTCCACAGTGTACCCTGCTGGAAGAAAGCTGATAAGTAAAGAATTTTACAACTGTGTGATCTCATGCTCAGAGACAGGATGTCTGCAGCTGGAAATTCTTTCTATTCTCCTAAGACAAAGATAATTACTAGGTTTCACATATAAAGTGTCTTTTATTGCTGTGACTTCCTGGTTGCTGAAAAATCACAAAGAAATGTTAAATTTTAAGTTCTATGAGTCTGGGAATGTAAGTAGAGGTGACAAGAATAATGTAGTCTGAAATGACTCAGCTTTAATGTGTATTATCAATTTAAGACTATCTCAGAGAAAAAGAGATTTCATTTTGTATCTTCTTCT
This sequence comes from Protopterus annectens, assembly GCF_019279795.1. Taxonomy (NCBI): domain Eukaryota; kingdom Metazoa; phylum Chordata; order Ceratodontiformes; family Protopteridae; genus Protopterus; species Protopterus annectens. The sequence goes on from NC_056743.1 coordinate 1,425,401,303, forward strand.
AGACCTGTAAACGTCAACTCACCAGCACTGTGCCTTACTCTGTAAATAAAGTTATTTAGAACATAGTTTCTCTTAGAGACAGATAGGAATTTAACCAGATTAGTGTAGATGTTTTCTATATTTATGTCAGACTGTCCTACAATGTTGTTTTAAAGAATTTCCTGTGATTTCTGAACATTCTATTGTCATTGTGTTGAGTTAATAAGTATTGTCTTGCGGTTTTATTATTTATTATTAAATATTTTTAAACCTTTCAACTGTGGCTGTTATTTGTAGAGATAATTTAAGCTCTTAGTGTACTTGCATGTATTTGGTGATACTGTATAGGCCACTTCTAAATAGCCCTCAAGTCTCAGTCACACTTACCAATTGGATAACAGTAACATTGCACAGTAGAATTGGACACCCTTTGGTAAGGGTCTTTATAATAGCTGATAAGGGTGGTTGGTGGCAGGTGGTACTACCGTATAGTCTGGGCAGAAGGGAGCATAGTTGAAGAATCTGTGCCAGCCTTCCCCAGGAGTGTCTATGTGTTTGTATATAACTCACATCTCAAAGTGTGTGTGTGTGTATGTGTGTGTCAGCTACATGGGCAAGGACATGAAGCACTGGTGGGACAGAGAGGGTGCTGGAGGTTTTGGCTTGACCACTCGGCTGAGATCTGATCCCTATAGCTGTGCCAGTGGGAAATCATATTGGGGATCTGGAGAGAAAGGGAGAAACCAGCCCCAGATTGACTGTGATCTGTGTGTGCTGTTAAGGGAAATTGTACTTTACTGTGTGTGTACTTGTTATCCTCCCAATGTGGACAGCCCTCACTGGTGTGCTAGTGGTGAGGAGTGAGGCTCCTTGATTACTGGGCCAGTCCACTGGAATCACAGTGAGTATTGATAAGGAATAAATGTTCTTGTGAGTCAGGAGTGTTGTATTTCATATGGTCTCTCCTTTTTTTTAATTTCTCCATATCATTTGGGTTTTTAATGCCATGACAGGAATGGACCCCATTCCTAAGTCAAAGTCCAATTAAAGTTCATGAAATAAATATTGTTTAACTCTTTGATGTCAGCCAAAAGTGCTGTTCACAGCAGCCGCAATGTGCCCAGTAATGACTCATTTTGTAGTTTGTAAGGGGTTACATGAATTAGTAACATATCTAAATACAATTGCAAATTATATTTTATAAGACCAGTTGCTCCTACTACTATTGGAACTATCTGGGTATCTTTCTTCCACATTACTCTTGTTTCTGCCTGAAAATTTATTTATTTATTTATTTATTTATTTATTTATGAACATTTGTTAACCGGGTTTGTCCAACTGGGCTTGCGGCCCATTTTCAGTGGAGACCAGAGGAGAAAAGCTCCAGCAGTACATTTTTAAACAAGTACAATTTTAAACAATATTGATATAATAGCAGTTATAGCAAAAAGATTCACACATGTTGGGTTATATGCATAAAGTTAAAGTTGCATTAAAAAGAAGCTTAGTAACATAATTTTACATTGATATAGTTCAATAGGTCAACAATAAAAATATTTGTTTGTATAAAATTATACAAATGCATAGCAGACACATTGGAAAGAGAGGTGTAATGAGGTACTAAGTATGGAACGTTTGAGGGTACATAAAGGGAAGGAAGACTAGGTGGGGTCATGGCAAGGGCAGGTCCTAGAATTGAGAAAATAAGCTTTTATTTCATTTTTAAAGTGTGAGGTGTGGGAGATTGAACGTAAGTCAAGGAGAAGTTTGTTCCAAGAATGGGCAAGGGAGTGTTTGTAGAGTAGTTTTCCTACTGACATTTTTGGGTGGTAGACATCAAGTAATTGTTGGTTAGAAGTATGGAGGGTCTGAGATAAGATATAGATGGAGACTAAGAAAGATAGAGATGGACAGAAGAAGGTTTTATAAAGAATAGAGTGTAGCATATGAAACTGATAAGATAGCAGAAATCGGGGAAGTTCAAGCCATTGAAGAGAGTTTAAAGAAATGCAGTGGTGTGAGTTGTATGGGGAGTTAGTAATGAATCTGGCTATTTTATGGTAAGTCTGTTGGAGTTTGTTTAGAGTGGAGGCCTGGATATTGGTAAGTATTGGGGCGGCGTATAAGAGGGAGGGAAGGAGGAGTGCCTGGCCCAGGGTAAGTCTAAATTCAGGGGTTAGGAATTTTTTGTTCAGATATAGCAGACCTAGCTTCTGGTTTGTTTTTTTATACACTGGAGTATGTGTAGGTTGAACTTTAGTTCATCATCGATAATGACCCCTAGGAGTTTTGTGTGGGTGTCAGGTTGGATAGTTGTATTGTTAGAAGATGTAATAAAAAAGGAGGTTTTGTGATGAGAAAGAGAACAGGGAAGGAAAAGTAGGAGTTTGGTCTTTTTGGGATTTAGGATCAGTAGGTTGTGAGAGAGCCATTGTTCAGTGGATAGTAGGGCTTGTTGGGTCAGGGAGTGTAGTTCAGGAATGTTATTTGAGATGGATATAAGTGTAGAGTCGTCAGCATACTGAATAAGGGAGGATTTTTTGCATGAGGTGTAAAGATCATTGGTGAAGATATTAAACAAAAGGGGTCCCAAGATGGAGCCTTGGGGAACACCAGTGGAGATGGGAAGGAAAGGTGAGGAGGATGAGAGCCATTTGACAGATTGTTCCCTTCCAGATAGGTAACTATTAAACCAGTAGAAAGAAAGCTTGTGCTATGCCTAATTCCAGCAACAGTCAAACAGTAAAGTATCCAAAAAGAAAAAACGTTGCTGGAAACTGCTGATGTTGAATCAGAATAAAATTTATTTGTAACACAAACCAATATGTTGTTAGCGCTTTCGGGCCAAAACCCTTCATCAGACAAAACAACATACACAAACAAACATATTTAAAATACTCATCTACCAATGAGATGTTAGTAAAAAGCCCGCCTATTCTTAAGGGCTGGCTTAAGGGGCACGACATCATTCAGACCTGGAGCTCTGTGTGCTGTTAATTCAAGGATCCATTTAGATTCCATTAATTCTGTTGTCTGCTTTATATCGCCACCTCTTCTATTTCTAGTGCTATGCATGCTGTGGAGAAGTCCTCCATAACAGGAGTTTCGAGTGCCTTGATGGAGCGAATAGATGTTCGAGGGCTACCAGGAGGTTGGTGTACTGAGAGGCTAACAGTACAACAAAACCCTTTGTTGAATTTGGGCTTTGCTGTACCTAAAGGGAGATCGGAAGGGAATGCTGTGCCCCTGGCTATGGATAAAACCTTTGAAGATGTTATACAAGACCTCAATTACAAGGCATTGAGGCTTCAACGGTTGCAGTGGCAAGCCTATCATATGGAGGCTTGTCTAGACTATGGGATTGTGCCACGAGGCATGCGTGTTCTGTGCATGCCAACCCAGGGAGACAGGTATCCCGAATTGTTGGCGAAATGGCAGGAGATTAATATCCGTACCAGCTACCAGTATATGGAGCTCCTGACAAGTGTTTTTGCAACAGAAGTTGAAATATTAAAAAAGGAGGTCCTTAGTTTGCAGCAGAAGCTTGAGAGTGACTTTAATGATGAACAACACATTACCCGCCTTAAGCAATTGAATCGTACCCTCGGTGATAATGACGATAAGCTCCGTACACAAAAAATGGGTAAATTACGGAGAGATTTTGAAGATTTCACCAGAGGTAACATCTTCGTTTGGCCAAAATATAAGCCTCCGCAGACAGAAACAACACGGGGACCCTTTAGAGCGAGTGATAGATGGCCTGATAATACTGGGCGACGCGAAGCTATGACGTCAGTGGATGAAGCGTTAGTCCCGCAAGTAGTCGTTCCCAGTAATTTGAAGGGAACGCCATCACAAGTTTTGACTGCTGCAAATGCTGCAACTGTTTTTCCGATGAGTGACAAAGAAGGAATGAACACAATAGTTCATCCAATTTCATGTGAAACCAATGATGGTAAATTAGGTGGTCTAGTTATGCGAGGTAACAGTAACAGTTACTCCGTAGTGGCTACACAGCAGGAAGGTACATCTGCTACCAGCCAGGAAAGCATACCTAGAATGAGTGATCTTGAAACAGGGGCTCGCCCCAAAGTGAAGACGGGCCAACAACATTTTTTGGGACTATTACCTGCCAATGTGAAGAAGAGGGGCTCTTGGAAGAGGTCGTTGAGCGACGACAGGGACTTAACCAAGAAAAGGAAAACATTGGACTGACTCCTTTTTTGGACGATGGTATTGTTTTTAATCTATCGAAGTATGTTTTAAGCAATGAACAATTGGCTGTTTTAAATAAGGGGTTAACATTTGTGCCAAGTAGAGCGTGTGTATACAGTGATGTAGTGATGGACCTTATGTTCTTTTGTCGAAATGTCATGTTGAGAAAGTTTTTTGGCGATGTTTGTACTATCAATATGAATCCACATAAACCTAGCTGCTTTGTTCCACCCCTACTACCAGCATTAAGCTTGTTTATTAGTAAATGTGAAAGCATACTTATGGCCTACTTTCAGAAAGGAGGCTATGAAAGGTTTTACAATTTAAGTTTAGAACAGAGACGGGCATTGGATGATTTAAGTAATAACTCTGATCTAACCATAAAAATGGCTGATAAGGGTGGGGCTGTCGTAGTGCTAGACACCAACTGGTATAATATGAAGATGAAGGAGATGCTTTCAGAGGGTGATGTATATATACAGTTGAATCCAGTTGAGGTTAAATGTGTGATTGATAGGGTGCATAGCCGACTACATTGGTTGCACACACATCTATTTATAATGCAGGAACTTTTAGATTTCCTCATGATAGATAAGCCTGTCATACCCGTGTTCAAGGCCCTACCCAAGATACATAAGTCACAAACAGACCCACCTCTCAGGCCTATAGTGTCAGGCAGAGGGTGGGTCACTGAGAACATATTGATCTGGTTGGAATTCACTCTAAGGCCATTTGTAGATAAAATAGAGAATATATTGAAGGACACAGGTCATTTTCTCACAGTTTTGGGTGATTTGAACAGAAAAGTATTTTTAGGTGGATCAATAATGGTTACACTTGATGTCCACAGCCTATTCACTGTTATAGGACACAACTATGGTATTCAAGCAGTTGTGGAACTTTTAAGGATCATGGGGGCTATGGAATCTAAATTGGGTCTTATAAAAGAACTATTGACATTGGTATTGGAGAACAATGTCTTTCTAGGCATTAATTCCACGTATAGACAGGCACAGGGGGTAGCCATGGGCACCCCCTGTGCCAATACATATGCAAATCTTGTCCTTTCCTATTGGGAGAAACAACATGTTTTTGGGAATATAGAATGGAAACAACATGTAGGTACATATCTGCGTTTTGTGGACGATATTTTTATTTTATGGAAGGGTGATAGTTCGCAGTTAGTACGTTTCGTGGAATACCTCCATTCTACAACCTCTTTTCTGAGGTTTAGTGTAAATAGTTCGAATGATTCCATAGATTTTTTGGATGTTAGGGTCAAACTTACAGAAAATGGCTTTAGTTCACAACTATTTAGGAAGGAGTGCTGGAAGAATACGCTGCTATCGTTTGATAGCATGCACCCCCGTTTTACTTTCCATAATATAGTGCAAGGACAGGTGAGCAGGACTTCAAGGATAAGCATGGTTGATGACCAATTTGATGAGGAAATAACTAAGCTGAGAAAATGTTTTCAGGAAAGGGGTTATAGAGAAGGCCTGATAGAGGGAGCAGTAAACAAAGGTAGGGTGTGTAGGCAGAATAAGTACAGACCCTGGATCAGTATGACGGGGGGTAAAAAAGGGGAATGACATTATTGCTAAAAGCACACAAACAAGACAAAAAGTTATGTTGACATATGGGAGCAATATAAAGGGGGTTTGTGATATAATAAATAAGAACTGGAACATTATTACCAGTGACGTTCAACTAAGGGACATAGTGGGTAATAATCCTCAGTTTGGTTATAGAAGGAATAGGAACCTAAAGGACATGCTCTGTAAAAAAAAGATGGCCAATAACACCAAAGGTTTGCCCAAAATGAAAGGCACCATCCCATGTGGCCACTGTAAGGCTTGTGACCACATTAACAGGGATGTGGTTTTTGTACACCCGGTTAATGAAAAGAGGATATTTTTAAAAGGGAAAGCAACATGTAGGACAACGGATGTTGTGTATCTGGCAGATTGTATGTGCTGTTGGAGCTACTATGTAGGGAAGAGCAACAATATGCTCAAGGTTAGGATACTACAGCACATGTCATCAATTAGAAACTGTGATGAACACAATGCCCTATGCAGGCATATAAAAAATAATCCTACACATCAGTTTAGTTTTAGGGTTATATTTAATGTTGTTTTAAATAGAAGAGGTGGCGATATAAAGCAGACAACAGAATTAATGGAATCTAAATGGATCCTTGAATTAACAGCACACAGAGCTCTAGGTCTGAATGATGTCTTGCCCCTTAAGCCAGCCCTTAAGAATAGGTGGGCTTTTTACTAACATCTCATTGGTAGATGAGTATTTTAAATATGTTTGTTTGTGTATGTTGTTTTGTCTGATGAAGGGTTTTGGCCCGAAAGCGCGAACAACGTATTGGTTTGTGTTACAAATAAATTTTATTCTAACTATTAAACCAGGCAAATGCGGAGGGGGATAGGTGGAGATTTGCGAGTTTGGATACTAGTAGAGGATGAGAGACAGTATCAAAGGCTTTGGAGAGATCTAGGAAGAGACAGGAAATGAGTTTATTGGTGTCTAGGGCCTCTGCAATGATATGAGTGAAGGAGAGGAGGACAGTGGTGGTGCTGTGGTGAAAATGAAATCCATGTTGGGTAGGGGCAAGTAAGTGGTGTGTGAGGAGGTGATTGAGAAGCTGTGAGTGAATACATTTTTCTAATATCTTGGAGAGGGGGGACAGAATGGCAATGGGTCGGTAATTTGAGGGGTCAGTGGAGTTTCCACCTTTATGAAGAGGGATAGTAAAGAAAGACTTCCAAAGGGTGGGGACAACTGATTCTAGAATAGATCGATTAATTAGTATAGATATAGGATAGGCAATTGAGTCATCAGCAAGTTTGAGGAATGCAGGAGATAGATTGTCAGTGGAATGAGAGCAAGGTTTTGGCTTGAGTAGTAGAGGTTTGATGTAAGTAATTGGAACTGGCTCAAATGAAAACAAATTTTTGTTAGTGGGACTTGGAGGGGTGGGTGTCGAATTAGAATTTGGCTTAGAGGTTACCAGATTTTGGATGGAAGAGATAAAGTGTTTATTCAGGAGGGTAGCTGTTTCCTGAGAGGAAGAGTTGGGTATGGGGAGGCATTTGAGGGCTTTCCAGGATAGAGGATGTTGAGAGGTTGACCAAAATTATCTAGGATTGGATTTGTTGTTAAGCTGAGCAGAGCTATAATATAACTTTTTGTCATTAGTTGTATGTTCTTTTGCAAGGTTCCTCAGTTGCCTGTATTTTTGAAGAAGAGGTGGTTGTTTAGTTTTAGTCCAGGTTTTCCAAGCACTATCTCTTTGTTTCATAAGGGACCTAGTCTCCTTGGAGAGCCAGGGAGCATGATTTGATTTTACTCTGATCTTCCTAGAGGGAGCTAAGGAGTTTAGAGTACTCATGAAGATGATATTGAAAGTGCTTACAGCATCGTTTAGCAGGAGGTGTTTTAGGATGGACCAATCTATGTTTTGGAGAATGGAGTTAAATTGGAATGAATTGAAAGTCAATAGTTTTCGACAGTCTTTGATAAGGTGGGGTTTAGGAACATTGGGAGTAGTGTCTTAAGATGGCGGTAGGGAGATGATCACTGAGGGAGTCAGGTAAGGTGGTGGGATTGTGGTATTGGTAGAGCGGAATTGGTAAGGATCCAGTCTATGATGGAGCTGGAGTTAGAATTTTTATGGAAGCGAGTGGGAGATGTTATAAGTTGGTGGAAGCCGTGTAGGTGGATACTGAGTTGGGGGGAGTCAGTTGTGAGTTTGGACCAATCAATGTTGACATTACCAAGGATAAGTGTTTCATATGGTATGTTGTGGGAGAACCAGGATAGGATGTTTTTAAGAATGGGAAGATTGTTACCAGCGGAAGGTAGATAGAGGCAATTGCAAGCTTTGTGTGGGGTTTCAGATGTCAGTTAAGAATGATGATTTCAGCTGGGAGGAAGTCAGGAATTGGGGAAGGGTAAGGTGAGAGGTTAAGGTTGTTTGAGTAGAGGATGGCCATGCCACCCCCCCCCTTTTTTACAGGTCTATCAGATTGGAAGATATAAACTGGTGGGAGTATTTCACTATTTGAGATTTGTAGCTTGAGCCAGGTTTCAGATAGGGAGAGGATGTGAGGGGTATTGAGAGCTATCCATGAGTGCAGCTCAGTAACTTTATTTGCTAGACTCTGAATATTCAATGAGTAAATAGTTAAGTATTTGGATGGAGATGATTGTTGTGACTGAGGTTGGTGACTGTTAGAGGAGTAAAATGAGGGCAGTGTAGAGGTAGTTTTGGGGAGAGTGAGGGTGGGGAGAGAAGAAGAGGGGCCAGGGCTGGGATGGATATCTCCAGAACAAAGTAGGTTTTTACTGAGAAGAGAGTATGTAGTAGATGCTAGATGGAGTTTGTATAGTTTTGACTTAGCTTTGTGGGGAGGTTTAAAGACCTGTATTATGGATAGTTTATATAGACTTGAGGTAGAGGTAGTAAAGAGATTAGGGGAGATAGTAAAAGATGAAGTAGTTGGATATATGTTGTATGAGTCAGACGTTGAACATAGGGGTGGGTCAGAAAGATTGGAGTGGTAAGAGGTGGAGATAGAGAGAATAAGGAGTAGTGTAGAAGATATTAGAAAATAATACATGTTGGAATAAAATGTGGTCAGATAATATAGGTAGAGACAGTGGTATAGAGGAAGTGGTGTTGACAAGATTGACAGATTAGTAAGGTGGTTGTGACAATAGGCAGGAAGTGGAATTGTAGTGGCTAGTGGGACAGGAAGGGGAGGGATACTTAGGTATAGAGGTAATTGTAATGGGGGTGGGTGGGAATGGGGGTAGAGTAAGGGAGCGAAGTGAACCCAAGCATAGCGAGGGTGAACGGAGTGGAGCTAGCACCCTGGTCAAGATGAAGTCAGAGAAATAATCAGAAAAACTAGCTTGAGAGACAAGAATATAACATTTCTAAAGGTATAGTCACCAGAAATAAATAAAAAAAGAAAGAAATAAAAAATAAATAAAATCCTGAGATTTTATGACTTTGTGTCTCTCTGAATGCAGGACACTGTAGTAACAGGGTGTGGTGATTTCAATGACAAATGCTACTTTTATCGTCTTTTCTTGAACCACTATATCCAGTTTTCTAGCTTCTGTCATTTGAACTGTTGGTAATGGGTGATCCCATGTGATGTAGACTTTGTCATTTTTTGTGATGCTTTGTGGCTCATGCTTCCAGTGTTTTTCAGCCACTTCAATACCATAATGTTTGCACAATCCTCAGTGCAACAGTCTTGACACATTATTATGCCTTTCAGTATACAGTCCTTTTGCCATTAGTATGTCACAACCAGCAATGATGTGTGCAACTGTTCCCAATTCGGTTTTACAAAACTTACATTTGCCTGTTTCTCCCACATGTTCAATGGACTTTGTAAACCAACGTGTACGTAGCCCACTGTCTTGGCCCACCAATATTAACCTTTCATCTCTTGGCTTATATTCACTTCTCCTTAGCCATTCCACCATTCATTCCTGATCAATATGAGGTTCTTCCAGAAGTTTTCTATACTTGCAACTATATTTATGCATTTTCCACATTTCTTGTCTTCTCATCTGGTCCTTCACCTTATATTTTTTCTTTTGATTTTTGGCACATTCAGTTGCTGCCTGATTTTTATCTACTTCTGATTTGATTTCCATTCCTGCTTGACACCAATATGCTTCTGCTAGATTAAGCAGAGAAGTCATCTTAAATTTATTCTCCTCATGTTTCCAAACTTTCACTATGTTTAGGTCTTGTGAGGTCATCAAATATGTGTGGAGTCCCATGATTGCCGATCTATACATGTAATCAGTTTCAAGGAGGCCCATCCCTTCTTCGGAACGGGGGATATATAATCTTGGTATACACTGATTTTTATAAATTATCTGGTGAGCATGAAGCATCCTTCTTGTTTTCCCTTATAATATATCCAACACATTTTGGGACCAGTCAGTCACTCCAAAACTGTAAGTTAGGACAGGAAGAGCAAATTGATGTATAGCTTGGATTTTATTCCTAGATGTCAACGCTGTTTTCAGGATTAATTTAATTCTTCTAAACTATTCCTTACTAAAGTTTATTCCCATTTGTTCATGTTTTATTGCTGATCCTTCATCAATTCCCAAATATGTATACACTCCCTCTTGCTCATGTTCTTTTATATCACATTCTTGTCCCAAATTGATGTTTTCCTGGTGCTGCAATTTTCCTGTTTTAAAGGTTGCTTTTGCACATTTATCAAGACCAAATGACATTTGTATATCATCTGAAAATGTTTTGACAACTTGCAGTTGTGCTTTCAGTTCCCTCACCTGATGGGGTATACAGTTTTAAACCATCGACAAAGAGAAGATGAGAAGTCTTTACATCTAGTTGTTTTCCAGGAGCCAAATTATAGCCATGGCTTAAGCTGTTAAGTAAACAGCTTAATGGGTTAAGGGCAAAGCAGAATAGCAGCGGTGACAGAGAGTCACCCTGGAATAGCTCTCTTTGAATTTTTATTCCTGGGATAATAGTTTGTCCTTTATCATGTCTTAATTGAAAAGTGGTCTGCCACTGTTTCATGGTCACCATATTGTAGTCGATCAGTGTAGGGTGTATCTTATACATTTTTAAGCACTCTTTTATCCATGAATGTGGGATACTATCAAATGCTTTTTTGTAGGTAATCCATGCCATACTTAGATTCTTCCCCTTTTTATTGTTCTCCACTATGATCCTTTGTTCATATGACTTTCTTTTTCTTTCATTGCCTTTTTGTTCTACTGCCATAATTGAGTTTTCTTCTAAATTACTATAAACTCTGTCAGCATCAATTCCCATGTAGAGTTTATACGTCATTGGAAAGCAAGTTATTGGTCTATAAGTTTTAGGGCAGCTTGCAGGTTCACTCTTAAGTAGGAGTATTGTTTTTCTGTTAGCCAGGTTGGTGTCTGTTCGGAGTGCACATATAAATAGCTCTTACTCATGGCTAAATCTTCATGCAAAGATGTTAATACTTTTAACCAGAAGTTAGGTACTGCAACTGGGCCTGGGGTTTTCCAATTAGAGGCTTTTCTTAACTTTGTTTCAATCTCTCTGGCTGTTACTTCATCCTATTTCATATCCTGTACCTTTAAACTTCTTATTCTTTCTTTTACTTCTTTTATCCATTTAGCATCTTTGTTATGTCCCACAGAATCTTCATAGATACTTCTCCAAAATGCATCTATTTGTTCTTTTTTTGGTAGTCTTTCAATTCCTTTTACCTTGCTTCCCAATTCTCTATAAAACTTTTCTGGGTCATCAATAAATTGCTTATTTTGTACTTTTCCTTTATATTTATATGTGTACTTCTATGTTTTTCCACCCTTGCTGAGATTTTTAGTTTATTTGCTAACAGTGACACTTCTTGTCTTAATTGCTGTATAGCGTTCTGTTTGATATTTCCATGATAGTATTCAATTCCTCCCCTTCCTCTCCCTCACTACCCTGTGTTCTTGTGGAAGAGCATTTTCAGTTATTAATTTAGCTGCACAGTAATATATCCTGTTTACTTCTGTTATATAGCATGGATCTCTAGGGACAGTCATAATTACTGTGTTCTTTTGTTTTATCAGATTTCTGACTTTTGGGGTTTTATTGACCTTCTGCAGTCTATTTCTTTCATTGATCTTAATATATCTATCTATGTCTATTAAATCAAGCAACTCTTCCCTTAGTTCATTTTCTTGCAGACTGAGGCCACATCCTTTGTTTTCCACTTTCTGTGGGCATTCTATAGAAAGTTCTATACCATCTTCCTATGGCACCTTCTCTTCAATTTCATCCTGTGTCATTTGTTACTCTGTCATATGGGAACTCACTGGCCTATCACTCCTCAACATTGACTGCATCAGAGTTTCCACAGTTTCCTCTTCCTTCCCTTGCTGTCTAGTTTCAAGTGAACGTTTATACTGGTTTCCTGTGGAAGGCTCCAAAATAGTTTGATATAGCACATGACCAATTGCTTCCTATTCCACTGGTTTCCCCTTATTTTGGATATCCATTGCTCTGTCCTGTTGTGGTGCTTTCTGCATTAGATTTTCTACACTGAATCCTTCACTTTGCAGGTACTCTATAACCTCAGTTTCTATTTCTTTAACTTCTCCATTACTAATCTCCTTTTCTACTTTTCCTCTTTGTCTTCTTATTTTTTGTATTGTAAAGTTTTCCATGTCCGGATTCCTTTGCCTGCATTTCTCTTCAAATATCTTTGGTGCTGCTCTTTTTGTATTGGTTATTTTTGCTTAATTATTTGCATAAATATTACACCATATTCAATCTCTTTTTCTTTCCCATGTCCATATTTCTTCTTCAGATGTCTCCTGATCTTCCTGCCTCTCTTTACTTTGGGGACTCACTTCATCATGCTGTGATGTAATCTGTGTTAGACCTTCTACATCAAATTCTTCACTTCGCAGGTACTCCATAACTTTAACTTGTATTTTGTTTAACTTCTGCTTTACTAATCTTCTTTTCTACATTCCTTCTTTCTGATTTTTTTTATTGTGAAATTTTCCATATCTGGATGCCTTTGTCTGTATTTCTCTTTGAATATCTTTGGGGCTGCCTTCTTTATATTGATTAATTTGGCTTTCTCCTTTGCATAAATATTGCACCATATCACATCGTTTTCTTTCCTGTGTCCAAATTTCTTTTTTATACTTTTCAAAAATATCTAGATTTTGTTGTTTACATTTTTGCACTTCCTCACATGCGTCCTTTTCCAAACAGATCAAAGTTTCTTGATCTATATACTGTTTTTCAAAAATCTGTTGTATTAATAAATGCAAATTTTCATTTGAAGCTTCTGACAGTTTTTCTTGTGGAAGTATTTTTCTTTCCTCTAATTTGCCTAACAATGTTTTTGTATATCTTGTGTCTGGAAATTCTGGGCTTTTTGCATAATAGCACCAATACATAATTTCTTTCTTATCCTCAATAGTCCACTCTATCGTCTTTATGTCTCTTCTTTGACCTATCAGTTTTTGTGATTTTTGTGGAATGCTGCTTCTTTCTACAACAGGGTGGCCATCCTCCCCCTGGGCCTGGCCTAGCCCTATTGTAGGAATGTTTCTGTATTTTGAGGATTCTACGTTTTATTTTTTCCAGTCCTGGCACCAGTGCGCCTACCAGGGTTGCATACTTTTTATCCTGGGTCTTGTGCACCCAGCTATCTTTTTTAGTTTTTGACCTACTTCTGTCCATATCCATGATATATGCTATATAAATACAGTCTATATATCAGTGTTCCCTTGGTGAGATTTTGTGAAAAACAGGGACCACCTTGTGAAGGTACTCACCAAGATTCGAGGATGAATTCAGTTTCAGCTCTACTACTACTCTCCTTTGCTTGCTGACTTTTCATCTCTCCCTTCGGACCTCTATATATATATATATATATATATATATATATATATATATATATATATATACATATATATATATATATACTCCATATGGTCCTATGAAGGTATGAATAAGATGTAGGAGATTTTGGTCACAAAAAGCTTGGCTGGGCTAAATAAACATAAAAATCACTGCTTAGAAGGGCAATTGTGGAAAAGCAGGTGAGATGGGAATGGCCTCATAATAAGAGACCCCATTCTGCTAAGTGGCACAGTGAGACACATCATAAATGTACCCTTTAAGGGGAAGTGTCTTCTCCGAAGACTGGCATGGCAGTAGTGAGTGAGACCAGTAGTGAGTGAGACCAAGAGTAATACTAAGACCATACAGAGGAGTCATGAAGGGAGGTCACTAGATAGAGAAACCATCAGAAAAGATTCCCAACAAAATGAATGCAGCACTGAATGGAGTTTGTAAAAGGTGGCTGCATGGAAAGAAAGAAGAGGAAAGCAGCAGCACAGTCCTGGTAAAACAAGTGATCACAGCACGATGTAGTTGGAAATTTTTATGGGACACACTGACCCAGCAAATGAGTATCGCTGGTTGGCTGAAAAGATAAATAAATTACACAAATCTAGTCCAAAGCCTATGAGAAATAAAGGTATACAGATAAGAAAAGAAAAATCTAAGAAAAATTATTGATGGAAGTTAGCTGAAAATGTATAAAGCAGTAATATGTGCTCTTCATTCACTGATAGGCCTTTTGCTCTGCATTCTACCTGGACCTAATTGTTAATATATAGATCAACTCTCTAACTGTGGAAGGAATTTGGACTTTTGCCTGAATATTAAAAGGTGAATAACAATAATACAAAGATGTGTCTGCTAGTTATCATCAAAATTTCAAATTCAGTACTGTTTAGTACTTGTTAGTGAGGTAAAATTTCAAGGAATCCCATGATATTACCTAAGTAAAAAAGGTAGAACAACATGCAGAAATAAAGAAAAGTTCAAAAAAAAAGTAACAAAAAAAGGCTAGTTTCAATACCAGAACTAACACTACAAACTGAAATATAAGCTAAATGTAAAAATGTAACACATAAACAGAAAAATAAAATAATGGAATGAAAACATTCTATCTTACAAAAAAAATAGACATAATTACCTGAGTTAATAATCAGCTTGTACTACAATGACAGAATGCAAAACAATATTCATTACTTCTAAAGTAGAGATGCATTGTAACAGACTAAAAATAATAAATAAATTAACATTTACATATAAAATAGTTAAATAATATATTAAATTCCTATGAAAAAAAAACATGATTGAAATATTAAGCAATAAAATGCTTTTATAGCACTTTAAAAACTTTTTTATATAATTGGGGTCAAATAGTACAGGGTCAAATTTCCAGGATCAAACTGTCCACTAAGTATTCCCATAGACAATACATGTAAATTGAAACATGAAAGTATATACAATTGCATTGTGATCGAATTGTCTGGGGTCAAATTGTCCTGCTTCCAGGGGAAATGGCCTAATTATCAAAATGCAACTACATTAGGTAGCAGAAAGAGGAATGGCACTGAATATTCCATAAAAAGATTCTCTTTATAGATAGTGATTCACAAAAAAGTACAAACATAGCTGCAATAGATACATGTTGAAGAGAAAAGTCTTTTTTAATGGAAAATAGTGAAATGGAAAATATTGAGGAAGCACTGTGGGGGTATTTGGTCACTAGTGACTGGCACAGAAGGAAGTCAAAAGAAAGCAGATTATGTCCATAAACATCAAAATGTGCAGGGAGGGCAAGCAGAGTGGGAATTACCCAATCACTGCCTATGATATTACTAAAACAGACTTGTTATATGAGTCACTGTGAGAAATAAATGCAATGCATAAATGCTCTATGAGCAAGTGCAAAACTTCAGACCTCATTAGTGGCTACAAGGAAGTTAAAATCAGTTAATTTCTCCAACTCTTTTGGGTTTCTAGTACCATGATGGGAATGGACCCCATTCCTAAGTCAAGGTATGATTAAAGTTCAGGAAATTAGTATTGCTTCAGTCTCTGATGTCAGCCGAAAGTGCTCTTCACAGCATCCGCAATGTGCCCAGAACTGACTCTTTTTGCAATTCATACGGAGGTACATGCATTGGTAGCATACTTTAATAAGACTGTTAATTCTTCTTTACGAGACCCATTGCTTCTACTACTATTACCTCATTTGTGTCTGCAAATTCAGGTATTTTATGACTTTGTGCCTCTCTGTCCATAGGACCCTGAAACCACTGGGTGTGGCAATTTCAATGATCGATGCTACTTTTGTCTTCTTTTCATTGACTACTATATCAGGATTTCTCACATTTATTTCCAGAACTGTTGATAATGGGTGATACCATGTGGTATAAACTTCAACATTCTCTATAGTGTTTTGTGGCTCATGTTTCCAATGCTTCTTCCTACTTCAGTATTGTAACACTATGAAGGCTAACTAGTGTAGGCAAAACCTCAAGGAAATGGAGATAACTCTCCATGGTAGTAATAGCTCACACTAGTGCTGATCATACGGCAGGAAGAGTATTTATAGTTGAAGGAGGCTCAAGGAAGGCTGGATGGGATGCCAAGAAGTGAGTTAGTGCAAATGGCAATGCATCCTCCTGGATAATTGTTTTTTTCATTAGCAGATATATCATATGATAATATCTTTTTAAGGTGGAGCAGACCTCATGTAGGGAGGTTCTAGATAATAAAAAGCATGAGGACTTCTTGTTCTGCATTCTGCTTATTAAAGAACAAAAACCACTACTGATGTTAAAGTGTAAACTGCACTGACACTAGAAACCAATGAAACACTTGAATAGGTGCAAAAGAACTTATTTTCTGAAGAAGTTTAACAAAAGCAGATATTAAAAGAAATTACTTTAAATTCATGTTTGTCTAAGTTCCTTTGCACGTACTTGAGTGTTTTATTGGTTTATGTGTTTTGCATTCTGCCTGGACCTAATTGTTACTGTTTAGATCACAGGATGTTACTAGATTATCAACCCGGAGGTCATTTCAAGCCTAGCCATTTCATCCCAATGTAATACCATAGATACTCTAGTCAGTACCCAGGATTGTATTTATTAATGACGGGCCATGTCCGGGAGGATTGTGGGCGCTTCCTCAGTAAGAATTTATGGTGCCCCATCTAGTCGTCCAAGTTCCTTTTGAACAGTGTCATAGAGGTGCTCTGCTTCACATGAATTGGCACCCTATTCCAAAGATGCAGCAGTCATTGGGAGACAAATCTGTCCCTCCAGCATGTCCTATTCAAGTTGCAGGCCATATTTAGATCTCAGAAATGGGTAGCTCTAGTCCCATGTGATTTACGGATATGCAGCAAATTCATTAGATTTGGGTTGGAGATTGCTCTGTAAGTCAGGCATAGGTCTCTCCTAAGAAGTTTATATGATACTGAGTATAGTGACAGGGACTTTAGTCAGTCTGTGTAAGACATGTGCTGGAGACCTTTGATATTTTTAGTTAGAAACTTCTGAGGTCTCTCCAATTGCTGCAGGTGCTTTATATGGTACATGCGAAAAGTGGCATTTTACTCAATTATGGGCCTGATTAGTGACAAGTATAGCAGGATTATAACCTCCTTTGCTCTAGAGGTGATGCTAATCAAGTGAGCTACATAGAAAGCCTGCCTTACTACAGTCAGAACATGGTGGTCAAAGTTAAGGTCGTAGTCTACTTCTGATCCCAAATTTATTACCACTTCATAGGTACATAGGGTATTGTTGTTAATTTAATAGAGTGATGGGACATTGTTTTTACAGAAGGGAATGATGATGCATTTCTTTGCATTCAGTGTGAGACCATGACTAAAACAACATGTCTGTGTAAGACCCTCCTGAAGTATACTGACATAATGTGGGGATTCAGTAATTGCACCTAATTTGCAGTCATCCGCAAACTTGGTCAGTCACAGCCCTTTAGTTTTGGCCTGAACTTCTGAGAAGTATATACCAAACAGTAGGGGGCCCAGCACTGAGCCCTATGGCACAACACTGGTTACAGGTCTGCTGGTTGATGTGGAGTCACCCGCTTTGATAGTGTGTGACTGGTTTGTCAGCCAGTTGGCAACCCATCTTACAACAAAGGTGTTTACATTCAGTTTGCCAAGTTTATTGGTAATTCCTGAGTGTGGGAGTAAATTATGTTTTCAAATGCACTGAATGTGAAAACAATGATAAACAGGAATGATCTCAAGTTGTTGAGTATATCTGGACTGCTGTCCACTATATACAAGAAAAATATTTACATTAGATGCAGGACTCAGAAACCATGTTAACATTATAAAGAGATAAATACCAAGAAGGATTACTCTTCACAGGCTTAACAACCGATAAAATAACTGGGGAGCTGCTAGAACAGGCATAGTAATAGCTCTGAGACCTACACCAGAGGGATCATTAAGGTTTTATACATGGTACTGAACTCGGTAACAGTGAAGCTGTAATTGAGCAACATTATGAAACTAAGTAGTGAGCATTAAAAATGGTATTTCTAAGGTCATAGGGGTTGGCAGAATAACAGAAAGAGTGATGGTAAAAACAAAAATGCAGGGTAATAAGGAAGTACATGAACAAGATATGAGAAAGGAAGCAGTTCAAGTTGTAAACGATAAAATGATAGCCACCAGCCCTGTGTGTTGTCATTTAGAACCAGCTGCTGAACAGCAGGGGAACTGCATAACTTAGAGTCTTTGCATCATATAGCAACTGCATTCTAATATCTAACTGCAGACTTCTCATGCTGTCTTTCCTTTTTTAGAGTTAGCAGACACGTTTTACAATATGTGGTATTGTACTAGATAAATTAGTTTATCATGACATGGAACACATCTTCACTGCATGAAGAGAGTGCAGATAATAGGATAATGGGGTCATGAACATGGTCCAGATTGGTGAAATAACTACATGGGCATAGCCCTGGGTAGGGGATGCTGATATAACTACCTGGGCATAGCCCCAGATTAGTGATGATGAAATAACTACTGTACATGGACATAGCCTTGGATGAGTGAAGCTGAAATAACTACATGGACATAACTGCTTGGTGTAACTCATTTTAAGCCTTTTAGTTTAAGCACTTGGGCTTCAGACCAGTTGTTTTACATTAAGAAGGTTTGTGGTCTGCACTGTAGTGGCAGAACAGGTAGCTTACATCCTTCTAATTTGGGAACTGCTGATTGAGGGCTCAGTGTCTGTTATTCTAAAAGTGTATTAATTCTGGTTTAAGCACTTGGGCTTCAGGCCAGTTATTTTACATTAAGAGGGTTCGTGGTCTGCACTCTTGTGGGAGGAGAGGCTGGACTCTGCCCTTCTGAGCTGGGAATTTCTGGTTAAAGGCTTATAGTGCCTGCATATTTGAACTGCTTCTTACTGAAATTGGTACACCTTGTTTGCTGTAGCATAGACTAGATCCAGGCCTGCTAAATCTAGCTTTGTTTGTATAACTTGAGCACTAATCCAGGCATTCTTTGAAGTATTCAATTGTATTTATTACTGCTTGGTAGTAACTTGATTAAAGTGTAGCTATCATTCTAAGTCTTTTGGATTAAGCACTTGGGCTTCAGACCAGTTGTTTTACATTAGGAAGGTTTGTGGCCTGCACTGTGGTGGCAGGACAGGTAGCTTACATCCTTCTAAGTTGGGAACTGCTGATTGAGGGCTCAGTGTCTGTTATTCTAAAAGTGTATTAGTTCTGGTTTAAGCACTTGGGCTTCAGGCCAGTTATTTTACATTAAGAAGGTTCGTGGTCTGCACTCTTGTGGGAGGAGAGGCTGGACTCTGCCCTTCTGAGCTGGGAATTTCTGGTTAAAGGCTTATAGTGCTTGCATATTTGAACTGTTTTTTACTGAAATTGGTACACCTTGTTTGCTGTAGCATAGACTAGATCCAGGCCTGCTGAATCTAGCTTTGTTTGTATGCTTGTTGTTTGTTTGCTTGTTATTTCCCTGAAATGCTAATTCCACCTTAAATGTGGCTTTTCAGCGCTTCTGTGGATCCCTAGTGACATCTGCATTGCTTACTGTACTTATTTCCTTGTTTCACTTGAAAGAAAGTTACTGTTTGTTGTTTTTGCATTTAAGTTACCTGTAACACATTGCATTTAAGTTACCTGGCACTTGCTCACTAAGTCAGCACTAAAAAATTAAAAGCACTACACCCTCACAAACTCCCCTTGAGTACCTTGTTCCTCATTGGCCCTTTTTTTCAATTATAAAGGAATTCCCAATACTATTCTAGCATGTCCAAAGGTCAGTTGTCAAGCTCCTCTCCAGTCCAGCTGGTGAATCTGGGAATCTTGAGGCAATGTTACAACTGCCTCATGTACACAGACAACCCTCTCCTCCTCGCAACAAATTCCAACACATGTGAGAGATGCAACCATATAGTCAAACTGGAGGCTAAGCTCTCTCAACTCAGTACTGGCGTAACCAGTCAGGAGGAGAAAGAAACCACAATCACTACAATTCCAGTCTCACATAGACCTACCACGACAGCAAACCAAACACATAAACACACAAAAACATACACGGAGGCTCTAAATAAAAATCTGCCTAAGCAGCAGAGACCTCCAAAGCAGACACCCAAGCAACTGCTACCCCAAAACAAAACACGTGCAACACATAGCTCACAAAGCCAGTGTGCTGAACAGTCACAGCCCTTAAGGCTAAACAACACACCTGATACACTTGTAATAGGTGACTCTATCATCAGGCACACCGACGTCCCGCTCACCAGGCTGAACAAGGAGAAGGTCACGGTGAGCTGCCTGTCGGACGCTAGGATCCGCCACATAACACACGCACTCAGGTCACTCCAAGGCAAGTACAAATATGACTCAGTCATTGTCCATGCTGGTGTGAATGACCTGAGATGTACCTCCCTGGACTACATGAAAAGAGACATAGAGGAGCTCTCTGAGCATGTAGCCCAGGCCGGTATGACCCTGACCTTGAGTAGCATCTTACCCTCACCAAGAATGATGCCACAGTATGAAGACAAGATGATCAATTTCAACAATTGGCTTAAGTATTGGTGTCATTCAAAGGGGATCCAATGCCTGTCAGCCTGGGATGACATGCTCGACAAGCCACGATGCTTCACTAGGGACGGCTTGCACCTGTCACCCCTGGGCTTTCGGATATTGGCAAAGGCTCTTGCTACCTCCATAGTGCCTTTTTTAGGCAAGGCTCAGAAGATAAACCCACCTCCATAGGTATCACAAGAGATAAGAAACTAAGAGTAATGCTACTCAACGCCAGAAGTCTAAACCTCAAGATGCATGCACTCAAAACTCTCCTTAGCATGGAGAACATCGATATCTGTGCAGTAACAGAAACCTGGTTCAAGGCTCCCGAGAGCACCCCAGCACTACCAGGTTATACCTCATACCATGCTTTTTGGCCCCAAAACTTGGACCAAACCACAAAAGGAGGGGGAGTATCAATATTCGTCAAAGATACCCACATCTCCAGGTTGGTGGCACAGCACGAAGCATCAGAGACTATCCATGTGCAACTAACAGTGGGTAAAACTGCCTTCCAGTTTATAGCCTGCTACAGACCACCCTCCCAAACCCAGGAACCCCATTCGGCCTTCCTGAGAACACTGGAAAATATGAAGGTCTCTCCAAACACCATTATATTGGGTGACTTCAACTACCCAAACATAGACTGGGAGCATTACTCTAGCTCCAACACCCTAGCACAAAGGTTCCTAGAATTTATAAACTCAAATGCTATGGAACAACTTGTTACAACTCCCACAAGAGGGGAAAACATAATGGATCTGATCATCACCAACATGGGGACGCTATGCTCCAGACCAGAAGTGTATCCCTCACTGGTAAGATCAGACCATAAACTAATCTCACTGGATATTCACATCCCAACCCCACCCTCTGCCCAGAAAACCATAGTGAAAAACTTCTCTAAAGCAAATTTCACACTCCTCAAAACCGAGGTGGAATCCTTCAAAGCCCCCGGGCCTGTGGAAAATATGGCCCAGACCACAGAATCCTTTATAAACGCATTCTATGAACGCCTTCAGGAATGCATGGATCATGCAATCCCAAATAAAACCAAGACCCAGTCCTCTAAAGGCAGACGTCCTGTCTGGTGGACCCCAGCCATAAACAAACTATACAACAGAAGGAGGAAGCTACTACATGATAGAGCAAAATCCCAAAAAGGGAAGGCATCTCTGATCAGTATTAGCAAAAAACTACGGGCACTCATAAAATCATCTAAGGCCAGCTTCGAGAGAAAAATTGCACAGGACACTAAGGATAATCACAAGGCTTTCTTTAGTTATGTTAGGAACCTGGGTGGGAATTCCCAGATATGCTCAGAATTAGTCCAAAATGACAAAAAATACACCGAACCCACAGACATTGCCAACATCCTAGCTGACAGGTTTAGTGCAAACTTTCCCCCCCCTTCCCCACCAAAAGGGCAAATATCTATCCCAGCAGAGTGCTGTCCCCCCTGACATCTCAGATGCTCAGGTAAGAGCCGCCCTCTCCAAAGCAAAAGACACAGCATCGATGGGACCAGACAGTGTCCCGGGCTGCGTCCTACATGAACTCCAAGAAGAGCTAAACCCAAACATAAAACTACTGTTCAATCTTAGCCTTACTACAGGATATGTACCCAAAGAGTGGCATACAGCAACAGTGGTCCCTCTCCACAAAGATGGTGCCTCAACGGATCCTGGAAACTATCGCCCCATAAGCCTGACTAGCTTGGTCTGCAAAGCTATGGAAAGGATCATCATGGACCTCATAAATAAAGATATTGGGGACCTACAGACACTGGATCCTACCCAGTTCAGCTTTGTTAAGGTCAGATCCTGCCTCTTAAACCTGGTCGATTTCTTTGAAACAGTCACCAAGGCCATTGACGAGGGGAAGGTGGTCCACACAGCCTACCTGGACCTCGCAAAAGCCTTCGATACAATACCCCACTCAGGCATTATAGATAAACTCACCAGCTTAAATATAATCCCCTATGTCACTATATGGGTTGCAAACTGGCTCAAGGACAGCACCCACATGGTTAGAATTGCCAGAGTCATGTCAGACTCCAAACCAGTTACAAGTGCCATCCCACAAGGCTCAGTCTTGGGACCTCTCTTGTTCTGTATATATTTCTTGGAGGTTCAGGCAAACACGGAAGGACTGTGGCTGACCAAGTTTGCAGATGACTGCAAGCTGGGCACCATAATCGACTCTCCAGCCGACACAAGCATCCTCCAAAAGGGCCTCATAGAAAAAGACAACTGGTGCCAGAGTCATGGTCTCAAGCTAAATGCCAAAAAGTGTATAGTCATCCCCTTTGGCAAAAACAAAGTGCCCACAAATTACCACATAGGTGGTAATCCATTAAGTACAGAAGAAGTAATTAGGGACCTGGGGACCCAAGTTGATAGCAATCTCTCATTTGGCAACCACGTGGCCAAAGTGGTTAGAAAAACATTTTATATAGCCCACCTAATCATGAAGGGATTCACATCTAGATCAGGGGAGGTCATCATGCCTCTTTACTCATCCCTCATCAGGCCCATAATTGAGTACAATGCCCCTTTTGGGATGTACCTTACCAGACACCTGCAGCAACTGGAAAGACCCCAAAAGTACCTCAGCAAGAGGATCAAAGGGCTCAAACAGATACTATATGCTGCCCGGTTAAAGAAACTCCAGCTCTCCTCAGTGGCATACCGCCTGCTCAGAGGCGATCTGTGCCTGACGTATAAAGCCATGTCCAACCCGGAATTAATGGACATGCTGCACCTCAGAAAATCCAAATCCCATCGAGCTACGCGCTCAAGAGACTTGAACCTCAGCACTGAAGTAAATAGGACATGCTGGAGGGACAGATTCATAACCCAGAGGCTCTCTTCACTCTGGAATAAAATCCCAGTCCAGGTTAAGCAGAGTCCCTCACTGACTCTCTTCAAGAGGAATCTTGATGGGTGGATGGGAGATCATAGGTTTACCCTGGGTATCACTTCTGTGTCACTGTTAGACAGAGGTACAGTATATTAACCTCGAAAAAGGGCATAGCAAAATTAATTTAAAATGGGTGGCAAAAGCCAAACACACTCTGGCTGGGCTTATAAATGCCCTAGGGCAGATAGCCTAGTATGAACCTATGAACCTATGAACCTATGAAGATGAAATAACTATATGGACATAGCATTGGATTAGTGATGATGAAATAACTACATGACATGGACATAGCCTTGAATTAGTGATGATGAAATAATTACATGTACGTACCCTTGGATTAGTGAAGATGAAATAACTACCTGGACATAGCCCTGGATTAGTGATTGTGAAATAACTACCTGGACATAACCTTGGATTAGTGAAGATGAAATAACTACCTGGACATAGCCCCGGATTAGTGATGATGAAATAGCTACATGGACATACACTTGGCTTAGTGAAGATGAAATAACCACCTGGACATAGCCCTGGATTAGGGATAATGAAATAACTACCTGGACATAGCCCAGGATAGTGATGAGGAAATAAAGACAAGGACATAGTCCTGGATTAGTGATGGTGAAACAACCACCTGGGCATAGGCCTGAATTAGTGATAAAATATAATTACTATCTAGACATAGACCTTGATAAGTCATGGTATAATAACTATCTGGACATAGCCATGGATTAGTGATGGTGAAATAACTACTTGAACATATCCCTAGATTAGTGATGGTGAAATAGTTACCTGAACATAGCCCTGGGTTAGGGATGGTATAATATCTACCTGGACATAACAATGGATTAGTGACAGTGAAATATCTACCAGGACATATCCATGGATTACTGATAGTTAAATAAATACTTGGATATAGCCCTGGATTAATGATGACAAAATAACTACCTGGACATGACCCTGTATTAGTGATGGTGAAATAACTACCTAGACATAGTCCTGGATTAGTGATAGTGAAATAACCATCTAGACATAGCCCAGGATTAATGATGGTGAAAATAACTACCTGGGCATAGCCCAGGATAGTGATGATGAAATAAAGAAATGGACATAGTCCTGGATTAGTGATGGTGAAATAACCACCTGGACATAGGCCTGGATTAGTGATAGTGAAATAACCACCTGGTCATAGCCCAGGATTACTGATGGTGAAAGTAACTACCTGGACATAGCCCAGGATAGTGATGAAATAAAGACAAGGACATAGTCCTGGATTAATGATGGTGAAATAACCACCTTGACATAGGCCTTGATTATTGATGGTGAAATAACCACCTGGACATAGGCCTGGATTAGTAATAGTGAAATAACTACCTGGGCATAGCCCTGGATTACAAAAAATGAAATAACTACCTGCACATAGCCCAAGATTAACGATGGTGAAATAACCCATGGAAATAGCCCTAGATTAGTGATGGTGAAAGAACTACCTAGACATAACCATAGATTAGTTAGGTGAAATAACTGTGTAGGCATAGCTCTGGATTAGTGACTGATATGACATATGGAAAGCATGCAGGAAGGATGTGACACTGAACAACTTAAAATGAACCTTAGCAATTATGAACAATAATTCTAAAGGGAAATCTGTGAGACAATGCTTTTTAATGATATGCCATTATCTCTTTTATAACATAAATCCTGTTGTAATGCTTGAGAAAAGTATAGAGTAGAAACCAAACTGTCCTGTCTTTATAATGTTCTTGATAATGAACAGTCCTCTGATAGTAAGTAATGATAGTAAGTAAGTTTTGCATTTCTCCCACATGTTCAATTGACTTTGTAAACCAATGTGTACGTAGCCTACTATCTCGGGCTGCCAATGTTAACCTTTCATCTCTTGGTTTGAATTTGACTCTCCTTAAGCATTCCGGCATGCATTCCTGATCAACATGAGGTTCTTCCAGAAGTTTTCTATACTTGCAACTATATTTATGCATTTTCCACATTTCTTGCCTTTTCATCTGGTCCTTCACCGTATATTCTTTCTTTTGTATTTTGGCACATTCAGTTGCTGCCTGTTTTTTATCTACTTCTGGTTTGATTTCCATTCCTGCTTGCCGCCAATATGCTTCTGCTAGATTAAGCAGAGAAGTCATCTTACATTTATTCTCCTTGTTTCAAAACTTTCATTACATTTGGATGTTGTGAGGTCAGCAGATTTGTGCGGAGATCCACAATTGCAGATCTATACATGTAATCAATTTCAAGGAGGCCCAGCCCTCCTTCAGAACGGGGAATATATAATCTTGGTATCCACTGATTTTTATAAATCATTTGATGAGCATGAATCACCCTTCTTGTTTTCCTTTCTAATCTATCCAACACGTTTTGGGGCCAGTCAATTACTCCAAAACTGTAAGTTAGGACAGAAAGAGCAAACTGGTTTATAGCTTGAATTTTGTTCCTAGATGTCAGTGCTGTTTTCAGGATTAATTTAAGTCTTCTGAAATATTCCTTACTACGTTTTATTCACATTTGTTTGTGTTTTATTATTGATCCATCATATCTATATGTATATATATATATATATAGAGAGAGAGAGAGAGAGAGAGAGAGAGAAAGAGAGAGAGAGAGAGAGATTATATAAACACACATATAGAGAGAGGAGACAAGAGGAGTATTTTAATGGGGTGGAATAAAGAGAAAGGGCTGAACAGGCAGGAAGTTTCTGAGGGTCTGTTTAGTCTGTTCAGTACAGGGGTACAATTTGATTTTTTTGTACAGCTGATATTAATAAGAGGATAGCTGTGACTTTAAATTGATCACTTGCAGGTAAGATGGGAGTCTTACCTCTTTTGGGTACAAGTCGATATGAGCATTACTGGGTAGATTTTTGGCATCTTTTACTAAATTATCCTCATTTTAAGGAATCCAGTTCAGAAATACTCCCACAGTCAAACATCAAAGAATGCGTGGAGTGGGAATGGTTTAACAACAGTATGGCTGGGTAAAAGTAAACAGTGAGCCAAAAATGGTATTTTGGAACACTGGAGACAGTTTACACTCCATTAGGAGGAAGAGGATTATGCATGAACTGGACAGGGAAAACTAGAGTATGCAGTGGCTGCAGGAAACTAAACTTAAGGACAGAGAATTAGCGAAGTTGATAACTAATATGTTTCCAGTGGTCAGTCATATTATATTATTTTATTTTATTTATTTAAAATTTGTTTACTGGGGTAGAGCACTGATCAAAAGTGACCAATTTCAATCAAAGCCCAGGAATACAAAGAAAATCAAAATTATATTTATTGAGAGTTAGCAAATATATAATGAAATAACACATCTGTAAAATGCCACTCTCAGCTAACAAACATGTAAAGACTATATTAAATTACAATACACATTATCTACAGTAAATAAAAGCAAATGTAATTTAGGAAGTGAGATATCTATGTGATAATTACAGTTGTGTGTTGTCTAAGTGGGAAT
This sequence comes from Protopterus annectens, assembly GCF_019279795.1. NCBI lineage: Eukaryota > Metazoa > Chordata > Ceratodontiformes > Protopteridae > Protopterus > Protopterus annectens. The sequence goes on from NC_056743.1 coordinate 1,425,428,409, forward strand.
GATAGTATAGAGAGAAGTGGAGTGAAGGATAGTTTGTGAGCAGCTGAAAGGAAAAGTCGTGTTAAGCAAAAGATTATGTGAGTGAGAAGTGTTAGAATGGTGCAATACAATGTGCCATGTGAGGAAAAGTAGTAGAAGAGAGACTGATGCAGTGTAGGTTACTTTATATGGCTGGAAGAGAGGCAAAGACATTTGATTGATCAGAAGAGGTGGGTCTTTAGTTGAGTTCTAAACTTAGGGAAGATGAGCATACCTCTCAACATCTTAGAGCAAGAAAGCTGTACAAAGCCTGACATAATAGGTATACAAAGGCCCAAAAATAGGGACATATTTTAAATATTGCTCTTATTAATGTAGAAAGTTGCTAAAATAACAGCCTTTGTGTTAGCGGGCATTTTCTGAAGAATATAAAGTCTGGAACTTAAATGTATACCATTATTTACTGACTTCAATCCTCAGATCATCCTAGTGATTTGCCAGAAAATTGCAAATTCTATGAAGTACAGACCCAAAATATGAGGCAAAAATCAGGACATTGTGTGAAAATCTGGACAGTTGGGAGGTATGAAGATGAGGTGTCTTTTATTTGTGGGGAGCAACACTTCACTGTCTGTTTTATCTCACAGTTTTGGGGAACTAGAATTTAGCCAAGCAAATAATAGCAACAGACCTAATGTAGCAACAAATGCTACATAAAATGCCAGTCCATTGTATGGCACATAAACACTCATTTGACTGCATGACAAAACGTCAGGGAAAAATGTTTGAGACTCAAAAGTGAGAAAATTAAAGTACAACCTACAAACAAATAGCAAATATCAAAACTCTGTAGCAGAATAAAATATTTTTTTTGCAGAAGGATTTTGTACACATATACTAGATTTATGTCTGTGTATGTGTATGCGTGTGTGTGTGTGTGTGTGTGTGTGTGTGTGTGTGTGTGTGTGTGTGTGTGCATACATGTATACACATGCGCACGCATACAAACACACACACAAACATGCGCGCACATGCACACACACACGCATGCACGCCGACACGCGCGCACACACACACACACACACACACACACACACACACACACACACACACACACACACACACACACACTCTTTCACAGAACACCACACACTAACTTTGTTATCTCAGAGTTCACTAAGATACTGCAAACTCATTATATAGTGAAACACACTTACACTTTACTGTTTGCACTTATGAGTGTGAAATAAACATGTGCCTCAGTTCTGCTGGCTACTACACTCAGGTAATAACAGCCTATATACATTCACCTACCCCATGTCTTTGGCTTGTAGGAGGAAGCTTACGCCTGTGGCAAACCTCCACATGGTCATAAAGAACACTCAAGCTTTGTAAAGAAGGCATGCCAGGAAACTGGAAAACCAAGCATTGTCAGGCAGCAACCTTAAATGCTGGTCCACTATGCCACCTTCACTGCAGTCAGCATTAGAATAAATTTACTTGAATGTATTTATTTATTTATTTAGTTAGTTAGTGTATTCTGCCAAAAATGTTCAGGGCTATTGAAAAGGGTGTTTTTATGGGTTCCCTTTTTAATTTTGAAATACTGAAATCCCGAATTTCAGTATTTCGAAATTAAAATAACGAAGTCTTGAAATACCGGCAAACCAGTAGCGCAAAATTCAAAATCATGAAGTACGGAGATTTTGAATTAACGCTTCTGGTGTTGTGGTGTGTAAATGGTAAGATGCGAGTTTGGGTATGTATGTATTGTGTATATCTGTTGGTTAGGGGCTTTAGTGTCTGTCAGTGTGTGTTTTGACCGTGATGTGTGTGTGCGAGGGTGTGTATAATGTGTGGGAGTGAATTGCTTGTGTGTGTCTGATTGTGCGATCTCGGAGTTAGTATATATAAGTAGGGGGTGGGGGGCACAGCCCCCCACATGGGAGTGCAGGGGGGCTTGCCCTCCTGCTTATATATAGTGTAGGATATTATATTTGAGTTTGGGGTAGAGTGGTGTGTTTGTGTTTGTGTGTGCTGTATCTGTAGTGTAGCATCGGGATTTTGAATTTTGCGGTTTTAGGGTTTCAGTGTTTGAGTATTCGGCTATGTAATTTCGAAATACTGAAATTCGGGATTTCAGTATTTCGAAATTACATAGCGAATCCATTTATACACACTATATATATATATATATATATATATATATATATATATATATATAGATAGATATATATATATATAGATAGATAGATAGATATAGATATATATATAGCTTGGAGGTCTAGAGATGGAGAAACATGCGTTTGGTTGACAACTATTTAGTTGACTGCATTTGGTGGACTAAGAAATGGTCAACAAGTACACAGGATCACACTGTTCCCAGGGATGGGGAATATGCCCTGCCCCATGTTTGTGCAATCTCAGAGATAGTATATATAATTAGCAAAGGGTATGATGGGTGTGTGCTGGCCTTGCCTACCTGCAAAAAACATTTTGTTTTATTTTATTTACTTATTTTTTTGATAGGTTTTTCATGCACCAAGGTTGTTTCTCCCACATGTGCATGTTGATATCTGTATTTTCAACCTACTGTGGCCAATTCTTTTATGATCAACGTTCTGTTTATTTGTCCATGTCTAATGCACTTACATATATAAATATGTATATTATATATATATATATATATATATATATATATATATATATATATATATATATATATATATATATATATATATATATATACAAACACACACACACACACACACATACACACACACACACACACACACACACACACACACACACACACACACACACATGCACAACACACCAAAAGCACCCAAAGGCAACTGAAAAAAATAGCAACTGCAAAAAGTCAAAACCATGGAACTTAACATACCAGCACGCATGTGCCAAGAATCAGCCTCAGCTCATACAAAATCTAATTTTTTAAAAAGAAACAAAAACAGCATATTTTTGCAGAGGGGAAGCCACATGCACCCCACACCCCTTGCTAATTATATATACTAACTCCAAGATCGCACAAACATGTAATAAGGGCAAATTTCCCAACCCCTGAAATTGCGTGATCTCACATACCTGCCAATCAGCTGCTTAGATGACCATATGATGTTGACTAAGCTGAAAAATTTGATGTAAACCCCATTTGGTCTAATCATATTTGATAGAAAATTGTAGTAGGTTACTGGGAATTCATTCTGGCTTGGCTGAGGATGTTAGGGCGTTAGGAATTACAAGGGAAACTAGGCTAGTGCACCCTTTCTATCTTGCTAATGCTCACCAAAACGTTTTTGTATCAGCAGTGATTTGCTATATGTGGGTTTTTCTTTTTTCTGTGTGGTTACATGGCCTTGGAATTAGCATATTTAATTATGGGGTGGATGCAAAAAAAGCTTTGGAGGAGTACTTGCTATAGATGATGTGTAAGATGTAATGTGATTCACCTAAATTAATTTTAGATTGAATGTCGTTTCAAAGAAAAATTTAGATAATTTGTATTTTGATAAAAACTACCTTAGGTAAAATATAATACACACACACACACACACACACACACACACACACACACACACACACACACACACACACACACACACACACACACACACACACACACACACACACACACACACACACACACACACACACACACACACACACACACACACCACTAGGGCCTTTAGAAGCCTTGCCACGCATGCCAAACCTATATATTGGTG